>NC_089582.1:7937754-8233945 GCF_019320115.1 Miscanthus floridulus
AACGCCCAACGGAAACGAAACTTTCCAACTGCCACTCTTGTTTTTTTAATAAAATAAATAATATATAAAATACTCCTGCCTGCTACGTGGGCTCCGCGGCGGCGGGTCCCATGAGCAGGTGACCCAGTGCCCGGCGGGTGGATCCCATGCAAAGGTCATTGACGTGACGTCATTGACTGGTGGCTGTCGCCGGCCGTGTCGGCGACGACCTGGTCTCCCGGTCTCCGACGACGGAGTCCCCCGCTCTCCGGTCTCCTCCGGCGTGGAGCTGGAGCATACAGTACATATATCCGCACGAACGCCTAAAAGTTCCCGATATTTCTTCAAACTAAACTTCACACACAGGAAGGCATTTTGCAGAATCACGCGGATTTAATTTTGCATACGATGTAGCAATGGCACAAGTAATTCCGTGGTATAGTTATAATTTTTTCCCTTTTATTTATTTATTTATAGCATCTCGTAATGACAAAATTCTTGTTTCCAGCAAAAAAAAAAAAAACTGGAAAGAAAATCGTACAAAGGTCGTGATACATACATACATACATACATACACCACGTTTTACAAGTTTCAATCACTGTCGTTGAACACGACAGTCTTCCAAGGACGCTCAATTCAACAGGCCGTTGCTTTTGCTTCCTCGGTGAGAAGAACAAAAAAAAAAGGGTTCTACAGAAAAGAGAGAGCGGAGGAAGAAAAAGAAAAATAAATTGGAAGGAGGCAGGGCATGCTGGGCCTCTTTCGTGTGAAAGGTCAGATGGGCTTGGATTAAAATGGAAAACAAGGATCTCTCCCATCCGTGTTATTATAGGAGGGCATCTTATTTGTGTGTGTTGGATAGTTAGGCAGCACAAGGAAATAAATATTTAATTATTATTAGTTCTACAATGGAGAATATTAACATCTGCATGAGTTACACATAGCTTGCATGCATAGCTCCACGTCACATATGGTTGTGGGACTTACTACCTCACTAAGCGGTGGTGTCTTTTCTTTATTTCTAGAACATACCCGTGACTTCATTCAAGTCTCCATGTTCTTCACTTAAGTGTCCACTTATCCGCGGTCTCATATTCTACAAATAACATTATAAATTCTTTTTAATAAATAATATTATTAATTTATAGGACACACCACCTTCCCAGCAGTACATCTTGAGTATTAGTAGCACCCATAGAGACACATACACCATGTTTACTTCGCTCATTTAAGCAATTGTTGGTATAAGTGAACTCCTCGATGTCTTAGAATATAAGGATAATACTGTAGACTAAATCTTTTTCAACGAAATCATTATATACAATATCCCATCCTCCGTTCTTAATTATAAACTAGGATATCCATACATTTATGCATACATCATGTAGCCTCTACTTGATAGAATTAATTAGTTTTGCCTTATGTACCCTGCAACCCCACTTGCATAGATTACACGTAGCATAGAGTGGGGCTATGTGATACACCACCTCTTTTTCTAAGCGGTGGTATCTTCTTATTCGGTTTGATAACATGTCCATGGTTTCCCCTTAATAATATATAATAATCAAATTTGTCCTTTTATCATTTCTTCTCTAAGCAAGTGCGAAACTAGTGAGAAGACTTGTCTAGGTCGTCCTTTGTCTTATAAACAGTTCTATAAACTATTATTTAAAAAGGAAAAATAATATTATATATAGACGTACAGAACACACGACATCGTCTAGCGGCGGTTCGTGTTCTCCGAGAACATGTTGGTACCACGTCCACAGCATTGAGCCACCGATTTCGTCTCATTCTTTCTCTCTTACGTACATGGCTCATCTTATTAATTGCTAGAGATAAACCTCTCGACGTACGTCTTTTGTTTTTGGATGACGACCTCATTTCGAGAAAACAATTATATATGGACCATACGTACGTGTTTACCTAACATTCTTAGCGTAGAGGGTATACGTACATTTACACATATGTCTGTGTTCCTTGACAACAAAATGTCGTGACATGATAGCAGAGGGGTAAAGAGCTTGAGAATTGAGATCCTAATAAGTATACAAATACAGTAGTTAGTGAGGGGCACCGTATGTATGTGTATGTGTTGATCCATCATACATATCTTAGGTGCTGCATGCGAGATTAGATAAGACTCGGAGGAGCCTCGGAAGCGGACGAAGACGGGATGTGGTGACGTCATGCCGTTGTTACATTAATTTGCTGCATTATATATATATATATATATATATATATATATATATATATATATATATATATATATATATATATATATATATATATATATATATATATATATATATATATAATTATAATTATAAAAATGCGATGGACGACGGAAGCCAACGGAAACGGAACTTTCCAACTGCGCTCTTGTTTATTTATATTATTAACTAAAAAATTATATAAAATACCACTCCTGCCTGCCTGCCTGCCTCTCACTCCTCACTCGGCTGCCGCGTGGGCTCCGCGGCGACGGGTCCCGCAAGCAGGTGACCCAGTGCCTGACGGGTGGCTCCCATGCAGAGGTGCGACGCGTCCCTTCGCCTGGGGGCCTCCTCGCCGCGGAACGCAATCGAAGCGGGACGTCACGTCAATGACGTGACGCAGAACTGGTGGCGGTCGCCGGCCGTGTCGTGTCGGCGACGACGCGGTCTCCCGGTCTCCGACGACGACTCGATCCGATCCTCCGTGGCGGTCGTCGCCGCAGCTCCGGCCGGTCTCCCGTCTCCTCCTCCTCCGGCGTGGAGCTGCAGCAACATATATGATGCGCACACGCCTACATGCATGTTCCCAATATTTCTTTTCTTCAAACTAAACTTCACGGCAAGGAATTTTGCAGAATCCCATGCTGATTTTTTATTTTGCATACGTATGATGTAGCAATGGCACAAGTAATTCCGTGGTATAGTTATCACCTTTGTTCCTTTTATTTATTTATTTATTTATAGCATCTCGTAATGAAAAAATTAATTCTTGTTTCCAGAAAAAAAAAAAGTGGAAACAAAATCGTACAAGGTCAGGCCGTCATACATACACACATCACGTTTTACGGGTTCCAACAGTCGTCATTGTCGTCGAACACGACAGCCTTCCTTCCAAGGATGCTCAGGCTCTCAACGACTCAACAGATCGTTTTTTTTTTTCAGTCTAACAGATCGTTGCTTTTGCTTCCTTGGCAAGAAGAAACAAAAGTTCTTCAGGAAAAGATAGAGGGAAGAGAGACAAAAAAAAAGAGAGAGAAAATGGAAGGAGGCATGGCCTGTTCCGTGGGAAAGGCCAGATGGGCCTGGATTAAAATGGAAAACAAGGATCGGCAAAATGGAGAAAATATAATGGGACATGGTCCAGGTTTTAAGTAAGAAAGGGCCTCGGCCCATGATCATTTTTAAGGGAAAATTAGGTTAGAGGCTTTCTAAGGCTTTGATGAATTTAGCTTGGGAATGCTTTCATGCTTTCAGACTTGAATAGGAGGGAAGGGGTTACGGTAATAACTTATTTAATAGCTGGCTACTGAATATACTCTTCCTCTCTCTCTCTCTCTATATATATATATATATATATATATATATATATATATATATATATATATACAAACTAAAGAAATCTATTTATAGACTTAAACAAACGTCTAGATGGTACCTTAATTAAGTTTCATAATGTGATATGGAAGTTTGGTTTTAGTGAAAATAAGGTCGATAGTTGTATATACATTAAGGTGAAGGGGAGCAAGTTTATTATCCTAGTACTTTATATTGATGATATTGTATTAGCAAGCAGTGATAAAAACATGCTGCATGAAACTAAGGGTCTCTCTCATCTAATTTTGACATGAAGATTTTGTACATAAACTAGAGCAAAACTAATGTAACAGCTGTGTACTGGATGCCATGGTGAGAGTCAGACTACGCACAAAAAGGATAGGACAAGATCACCGGAGGAGACGAGGCCAAAGTCGAGGAATATACGTACTTTGCCGTTTGAATCTTTGTGTGCGGAAAGGGAGCCGCTGGCCAATTGTAAAACAGTCGTCCAGGCATGCGCGGGGAGCGAAGCAGCGCTGACCAATTGCTTCGCTGCCGCCGGCACGCCAGGCCAAGAGTAGCGGCGCCGATGTGCCACGCTGCCCCGTCACCGGCCCTAGCTCGGCCTCCATGAGACATGCCGCATCTCCTTTGTCGATTTGGCATCGACAGTTTTAATTCTGGACCAACAATCCAATCTGAGGTATCCTCACGTCGCCGACACCTCATGTTCAAAATTGTCAAACCAACAGTTCCCGCACATCGTGCGAAATTTTTTCAAATAATTTTTTTTTCATCTCATAATAAACCGGCACGCCGGGATATAACAGTTGCAACCTCTTCTTTCCAGATAACCATTCTTGGAAAGAAATGAAAAAAAGAAAGAAAAAAAAACTGTTGCAGGTCAGGTCATACACACATCAACGTTTTACAAGTTTTAGTCCTCGTCGCTGTCATCAAACACGACAGCCTTTCTACGATGCTGAACAACCGGCTGCTTCCTTGGTGGAGAATCGTCATCGTCGTCATCCTCGGACACCAGCTCCTCACGCCTGTGCCCACCACCCCCTGATTCTCTCTTTCGTTTCGGTGCCTGCATCATAAGTTCCATTTGATTATATAGAAACTACAGAAATGCCCTCTAAACTGATTTCCTAATAATAAAAAAAGTCCTACAATCGCAAGCCTTGTTTTCTGATGTAAAGGATTCCATTCTGTGACATGTTAGCTTAAGAAGAACCTGAATCTAACCAAGTATGGAAAAGAAAACACTGGTGGCTGAGGCCAAGATATCTAACCTCCATTTCTTCATCCGACAGAGGCACTTCTTCTTCAACGTCTTCCTCATACTCGTCCTCCTCATCCAGCTCATCCGCCCTTCCACGACGTGGTGAATGTTCAATATCCTCACCATCAGTTTCATACTCTGACTCCTCCCTCTCACTCTCCGAGTATTCATCGGCTTGACGTCTCGGTGGACGAGCAGGAGGGTACAGTGGTTTGCGGGGAACATTTCTGCTCATATTTGACTGAAAATGTGCAGAGCAAATAGATAGATGTAAATACTAAAAGTTTGGTTAAACTAAAACTGAGAATTGAGCGCAACTGCTCACCTTCTTCGCGTTAATGATACGCCTCTCAGCTAGTGCTTCAGCCTCCAATTCATCCTCAAAACGCCTACGACCTGCCATTCGCCGAGAACCATAGTCAGGCTCCTCATCCTGCCAAAATATGAGTAACTTTAGTCAATTCTCTAATAGTGACATTACTGGACAGATATAAAATAACATCATTAATGTCCCAAAACTAGGCAGTTTGTTAGAGCTGGTCAGAGCAATCCTGTTTGGTCATGTCAAATCCAATAACAAATTTATTGGGATAAGTTAAAACCCAGCACAATGCTTAATGATCTAAAAAAATGGCTGCTAAAATTATTTTCTAAATCAAGGAATAAACTCAAGAGTTGAGTAAACTAGCATACCATGAAGTAACCTCATACAGGAATAAACTGTCAACGTAATGAAAGATACATCGTCATTTAAGACATAACTGGAGTAAGTTTAAACCATTTTACACTGATTTTGTGGTAAATGAAACATATGAGTGTGGCATGTGCATGCAGTAGCTCATAAAAAAGGTTTAGTTACTGAAAAAAAAAACGGAAAAGAAGTTATTAGGCACACTTTTTCTCTTGCTATGTTGCCAGCAGGCAAGATTGCATCACAAACATTCACCGAACACAAACTTTTAATTATTAATTTTCTTTTCCCGCCCTTCACTTTTTAGTGGGATAATACACTTGGCGGGGTAGATGGACCTAACAGGAATGACACATTTACACCAATAGCTAATAATAACATGACAATCTAATTGTCAAAAAAAAGCAGCTCAACAACAAGATACCAACCTCATCTAGAGCATCTTCTAAGAACCCTGGAGAAAGCTGACGCCTTGGCCGGGCAGGTTGTGTGTACTTGCGGTTCACTTTTTCTCTCTTGCGTTGAAGGATCGAATGGGCTCGAATAGTTTGGCCCTGATTCTGCATAATTTTCGTATCAGTAGAAAGAACAAACTCTGTCCAGATGCATATGAAATCAGTTTTTAACAAAAAGGAAAAAGCAGATCAGAAAGAAACATGACTTGAGTTCTATTATTTCAATGGTCAGGATATAACTTTTTGTATCTTAATCAATCACTTTGCATGATGTAACTTTTTCTTTGGGGGTGCTAATTTGAACATGCACACTAAATCATAATAACACTAGCAACATAGTGACAACTAATATTTACTTTTAGTTCCAATCTTCTCAAGAAATTGCCACACATGCAAGGAACTATGTATAGGACTACCAACAGGAGAAACATATGGGCAGGAAAAGCAAAGCACAACACAAGTAATGCACACCTGAACTAGGGATCTCAGTTCAAGCAGCTATATTGGACAAAAGCAAGACATGCACAACATCCAGTGAATGAAGTACTAGTGATTTACTAACCCTTTCTTTTTCCATTTTTGCTTTCTCAGGATCCTTAGTCTCAAACCATTTTTGCATCTTAACAGTTTTCTTATTCTGAGAATCAACCAGGGCAGTTAATAAGCGATGTGACTTTGAAGACAAGGAGGATGGCATAAATCGCATTTTGTGCAAAAGCCTTCCTTGTGATTGTAGAATTCCCTGCGTTAAAATTCAAAATTAATAGTGCCAACAAAACTAATCGTTGGTGATTGAAAAAAGAGGTGGTACTAGAAATACTGTAAAGAAGACTTAGTTTACCTTCCCATGCCTCAAAAACAGATGGGACTGGTCATGATACGCCTCATGTACAGATATATCAAGAACCTCATTGCCAATCAGAAGCTGCATACTTCCATCCTTCCATTTTACAAAGCGTGCATTGCTTTCACACTGCAATAAATATGTGCCCAAAGCTTAGTAGCAAGAGTAAAAAGAAATGAAATCTCAGAAAGCATCAACAAAGAAATTTATTTATCATAAGCATGTAACCACCTATACAACCTGCACAAGGTTAAATGTAACTCTCAAATAGAACTGATAATTTGATTGGTGTCTTATGTTAAGAGTATTAACAGGCAGCCAAAGTGAGCCGTAAAGTTGCTTTCTTTGGACACATGTGCCCCAAATAAAAAAAGGAAAAATACAGTTAAAAACAAAACAATTGCAAAAATCAAGACAGGGAAGAGTCAGTCCAAGTATCATCAGTATGTTAGTGAGTTCCAAGAATAATTGATACATGGACAGCATTCCACTTACAGATGTAGTGCCATCTGCATTCCTAACGGTTCTCCACCGCACAATATTGTCCTCCAGCCGTATCCTTTTCTTAGTCCCAGATTCATCTGTAACAAAAACATCTTCTTCCACATATGTTTTTGGATCAAAGGGTTTAGGGTCGATCCCCATAATGTTTGATACCTTGATCACATTCATCTACAAAATAGGAAACAGTTAGTGATCAATCAGTATCAATATGTGAGTAGCTACAGAAGCACAAACCTTTGATCGTGGATGATAAAATTCCTAGCCAAAGCATGAAAAGTTCTAAATAAAACATGTTTGCTACATTACCAGATTTAACATAAAGAGAACAGCAACCATACACATGCTCTTTTGGACAAGTATAAGCGAAGTGCTCAGCCAAATGATCAAGTTCCATGCTTCTTCAGTTCAATTACACTAGCCAGGTAGCAAGGTGTATGTAACTAGTGAACATCATCTATGTAACAAGCAGGAGATGGTAACATCGTAGATACCAAGCAATATTAAACAATGTAATGCAGATATAGCAACATAAACATGATACAGTATTAAAAATATATATATTAAATTCTTGGACACAAAGAATGCAATATACAGTAGCCTATAAATTCATAAAAATGATCTATTAAACTACATGCCCCAAAAACATGTAAATTTCAAATTGAGAGCAACAGTCAAATGATAAAAATCAATAGTGTACAACATGAAATTGTCTCATCAGAAAAGAACAGCAATGGTATGTGGCCAAAGATGCATTAAATGTATCACCATATGACAATAACTCACTTTGTCAGGTCGAGCTGGTGATTGGTTAAATGGAACAATCAAATGATAAACATCAATAATGTACAACATGAAATTGTCTCATCAGAAAAGGACAGCAATGGTATGTGGCAAAAAATGGAGTATCATCATATGACAATAACTCACTTTGTCAGGTTGAGCTGGTGGTTGCTTAAATGGGACCACCAAGTCTAGCGGTGGACCGACTGGTTTCTCTTTTGGTTTCAGTTCACGATTATCATCAGATTCATATCGCATATCTTCATCAGCCACAACGTCATCTGGTTGCATGCCCTTCTCATACTGGCCTTCATCCTCCAAGGGAGATCTCTACAAAAGAAAAGAAAAGAAAAGAAATTTTACTAAGCACAAGAGGAGTTTGAAAAAGAAAAGGCTACAGAAAAAGATAACAGGTAAGGGAAATGAATATTTCTCAAAGCTGATTGGAGTGTGAATCAATACTCATGTAGAACACATGCAAGACACAAGGAGAAAACACAGCTTCCATTCAGTCAGACATATCAAGTCACAACAAGAAATGCTCTCATGAAAACTTAAAATATCTCAGATCCATATATGTGAGGTGATACTGAAGGTTAAAGGAAGACAAAATAGTGAATTGCTGAGTTTATTCTCTGCATGCTAAGCTGTATTTATGTTCTGTTAAAACTAACATGCTATGCAGCAGATCGTAGCTATCTAGAGACATAATTTCAAGCAGGAAGTTCAAATAAAAACGAAAAGCTCTAGGGGTAAGCCTGATGAAGGATTCTGCTACACACTTTGAATCTTTATTAAGGCGACTATTCCTACTTACCTAAAATCGGCGAATAGAAAGGGCGGAAAACATGAGCGAATCTTACATGAGATTCTTCATCAATTTCATGCCGAGCGCGATATGGAGCTGGTTCATCTTCATCGCTCTCACCAAACACATCGCGAACTACTTCATGATCTCTTTCTTCCTCCATCGGAAAGCTGCATAATAATATGATTATAACTGTTACAGACAACTACAGGATTAGAAAAATAAAGTCAAAATAAACGAAGAGTGTGTATGATGATAAAGTAATTGCCAAAATAACTAAACATTTGTGAACCATTGAATTGAGTACTAAAAATTGTAAAACCTAAAAAGGATACTGATGTATAGTTTGATATGTAGCATTATGTTTTTCCTGCCTAACCTTTGTTTCCTTGTTTGGCGAGGTTCCTCGTCTTCTTGAGCTCCATAAGCATAGTAATTATCTTCCGATCCCTCGGATTCAGAGGCAACAACTCCCCTTCTTCTGCTAGATACTGTCCTCTGCTGGTAGCCTTCATCTTCGCTATCCATTCCTCTTGCATCAGGTTCCATCCTCTGGTCATCGAGTTCTCTTTCTGGGGAGCTCTGGACTTTGTCCCCATCACTTTCTCCTTGATCAAGATCGGCACGATGAGCTTCGCCTTCACTTTCCTCGTCCATTCCAACTTGGCCCTCACTTTCGCCTTCACCTTCACCTTCCCCTCCATTCTCTGCCTCACCATCCACTTCTTCCTAGATAAATATGTATTAAATAGGTTAGTGTTACCTCAGGAGGATTTACTTAAGTACACGGCATTAGAAGGTTGGAGCAGTATGTAAGGATGAACAGCTTGGGCAGAAGGAAAATTACATGAGCGTTAACCTTGAACTCCTTAGTGACAAAAGCAGAGCACAGTGGCCCGAATTCTCACCAAGATAGGTCCAGTGTTAAGATCAATTGGTACTTACTCAAAATTCCCCGAAATGTAAATAGATTTACAGTTTAGTAATTCGCAGATTGGTGCGCTGAGTGTAGAAATCAACTAAACCGAGTAGCAATGAAACTCGTATAGCAAAACATAACAGAGAAAACATGTGCTATCCTCTTGTAAATGCGACGAAGCACATGGACCTTGTGAACCAGAAACTCGAATTTGTTTTTTCTTCTCTTAGTGTTTGGATTTCGTAGTACAGACGACTGGACTTGGGGAGAAAATGAGGCAAACAAAATCATGTATTCATCAACCTCTCTCTGCATACACAACTAAAAAAAAGGGTCAAGCGCGACTCCAAATCTCAGTAGAATTCCAACAAATTCGCACCAACTGTACACCTCCCCAAAAAAACACTGCATCACCAGCCGCGAGGTTCCCGGACGAATCCGAAAACCTAAGCCCTAGCCCAGCCCAAGGCATGTCCGACGGGGAAGATCAAAGGAGCCGAGACGAATCGGAATCACGGGGAGGGAGACGGGCGGGCTTACGGAGTGGTATCCGCCGTGGCGGGCGGGCGCGTGGCTGCGGGCGTCGTCCTCCTCCTCCTCGTCGGCGTCGTCTTCCAGCTCCTGGTGGTGCTGCGGGGGCGACAGCAGCTGTTGCTGGTGGCCGTCGTCCTCATCGACGACCTCGACGACGTCGTCGTCGTCGTCCGCCTCGTCCTCGTCCTCCGACTGGTCCCCGAATAGGTTCTGCATCATCAGGTTCCGCGTCTCCTCCTCCGCGTCCCGCTCCCGGTCGCCGCCCGCCATCGCCGCCACCGACTCCGCCTCTCGTCCACCTCACCGGCGTGTCCTGGCGTTGTGGTGCGAGGTAGAGGTGTTGTTGGGCCTTACCTTTTTCGAGAGGCCGAGAGGAGTTGTGATTAGTGGGGTCTGGGCTTTAGGCTTTGGGCTTTGGTAGATGTGCCTACGTTGGGAATTGTTTGGGCCGGAAGGGGATGTGGTGGTAACGTCTGACTTTTTTTTTCTTTTGGTCTCCTGAACAATCACATAATTCTCTTCAGAAATGCTCCTGAGCGGGCGTCCAGACTGTTTTGCCTATCGGACCCTATTTTAATTTGATCTAGCTCGTACAGATAGCCCAATAGTCTCTACCTGACATTTCTCTCCCACACCGCTGCTCGTCTTCCCGACACGACACTGGGGTGGGGTGTTTATGGCTGGCGGTGCCGTGCTCGCCTTTCTCCTTCGTCGCTGACCGCCTTCCATCACTACCTCTTCCTCCCTCACGGTGTCGTGCCAGCAGCAGCCACGCAGGCGCGCATGCGCCGGCCGCCGTGTGTGGCCAGGCGGCCAGGAGAGGTGGCCGTCGTAGGTTGGGCCCGGGCCAGGTGTAGACGTGGCTGGCCGCCGCCAGGCCGCGCCACCATTCTCAACCGCTGGCTTGCTGGAATCGGCTGTTCCCCCACTCTGTGTTGTGTCATACGGAAGAATAAGGGTGAAAACCGTATGTTGCATGAGTATATTTCAAGTGTTTCATATGTTTTATAGTTATGTTGCAAGCGTTGCATATCGATGTTGCAAAAGTAGATAAGGATGTTGCACATGTTGTAATGGCTATACACGTATGTTCCAATTGTATGTTCCAAATGTTTCATCTGTTCCAGACGTACGGTGCAAGTGTTTATCTAGATGTTTCAAAAGTAGATCTCGATGTTGCGTATATATGTACGTTGCAAGCATATGTTTCAAGTGTTTTTAGGTGTATCGTACTTATGTGTTTGCAAGTGTTTCACGTGGATGTTGCATATGTTTGCAATGATTTTTAAATATTTTTTAGGTGTTTTCGCAAGTGTTTCATATGCTTGTTTTAAGTGTTTCATCTGTCTTCTTTTGCATGTTGCAACTGTTACATCTGAATATTTTAAAAGTAAATCGAGGTGTTGCACATGGAATGCGCATGGGAAGCGACCGGCGGTGCGGGGGACATTCGGGCAGTGCGGGCCCATTGCTGGTGCCCTCGCTCGCTTGCTGTGCAGGCACCGTCAGGATGCTATGTGCCTGGATCGGACGTCCGACGCTAGCAAGTCCATTTTCTCTTCTATCTAACTCCAAAACTGGATAAATTGTCTTAACTCTTAAAACATTTTCAACGAATTAAAAAACATAGCAACACCTGAGAAGGTTTCTAATAAACCACAAAAATTATATCTAGGCTTCTAAAAAGTTCAAAATAAATCATATGGATAGATTTGTACACGATAAACCCGAAAAAAATTAGAGCTCATCAAAATATATCTAGAATCTTCCAGAAGTAAGATTTAACTTTAGGGAAATGATAAATATCTATAAAATGTAAAAACTTTCCTGAACATTTCAATCGATGTCTAAATGCGTTTAAAAAACTTCTCGCAACAAAATTATGAGATGCAACATGCAACCAACGTGAATGCAACATAAATCAATGTATAATAAATTTATGATTGGACACATCACATGTTTTTGTTGTGAAAACTTTTCAAAATGCAGGCGGACATTAATTATGATGTTTCAGGAATTTTATATATTTTTTGGATATTTTTCTTTCTAGAGCTAGATATACTTTCTCGAAGCTTCTAGATATGTTTTTTCATGAGCTCAGGATACTTGTTTGGGTTAGTTGTTTTCCAATCTACCTAATATGATTCTCTTAGAATTTTAGAAATTTATAGATATATTTTTTGTGGTTTAAAAACTTTACCATGGGATTAATTTTTTAATTAAAATGTAACGAAAACATCTTGAAATCACCTTGTCGGGTTCATAAACCCGGGGTCCCTCGGGGACCGGCTTCCACGCCAAGGCTCGGCCCAAGCAGATAGCACGCAACTCATGGGCTGGCCCAAGAATCTAAAACAACAGGCTGAAAGGGCGGTCCAGTCACCGACCGGAAGGTCTGGCCGAAGAAGAACAGCGCCCGCTCATCGACTACTTCGGCCCACCTCTCCGACCGAAGCGCTCACTTCGGACTCCAGCCGCCTTTGGACGACCTCTCTGATCGGAAGGCCTAGCCCAAAGCACTACTTCCGACTCCGACCTCGCATCTCCGACCGGGGTTCGTAAAAACCCGGCTCACCGCTCTTCTCCGACTGGCGCAACCAGAGCTGACTAGGGCCATTCGACCGGGGATGCCCACTCAGAAAGGATCAGGGGACAAACGGAGAAAGTAAGCCAGGGCACACAAGTCAAACCACGATACCAGGGACCATACCATGTACGCTTGCAGGAACAGTACTCTGCAACCGCCCTAACACAAACAGTATTATAGACGCTGATATTTCCCTCTACAGTATTGTTGGCGCCATTAACTCCCATACGATAAGGCCCCCACATGCCTCTAGGCAACGATAGTGTTGTGGGCGCCGGGATTTACCGTATCTGGTGAATATAGTGAAACTCCTCACATGCCTCTAGGCATCAACAGTATTTGTAGGTACCGACATCTACCATTCCGGAAGAAGGCAACGCAACCTCCCACATACATCTGATATTCTACAGTGACATTAACAGTGTTGTGGGCGCCTACCATTATCTTGTACCCGTCGACATGGGCAACAAACACTTGCAAATTTATTAGTTCAATTTGGTTGTGTTAGTCATCAAACACCAAAATCCAAAGTAATGGGCCTAGGGTCCATTTTCCTTACAATCTCCCCCTTTTTGATGATTGATGACAACACGACCAAAGCAAACAAATAATAAAATTTTTGAAATTGAAAAACTATCTACTTGCTAGGATGCAATGCAAGGGACAAGATTATATGATGCTTAAAGATACTATATATAAGATACTATATGCAACCTTATCTTGCCCTTGCAAATGTCCCCATGTGATATTATGGATTAAAGCCTAGCTTTCTAAAAAAATTCTTCCATTACTTAGACTAACCCATAATTCACTTTTCTCCCTTTCTCGGACCATTACTACTTGTAACTAAATGCTTGTCTTTGGTCCTTCAAATTCTCCCCCTTTGGCATCAAACACCCAAAAGGAATACATTAGTAGCACAAGGAATGGTCAAACTTGTGAACCAAATGAAGGATTTGATTAGCCTAGAATAGGTCACAAAACTTAACTATCATATTATATAGACTAAGCTCCCCCTAAATATGTATACATATGATAAAAAGCAAAGTATATGCATAATTAGTAATTCATTGCACAAGAGAGGTTAATCTATATAATGTATGGAGAAAGCAAATAAATATCAAAGTGAGATCAACATGGTGATATCGGTTTAGAAATACCATATGTGAAAATCAATTTGATTTCTATCAATTGAAGTATAATGCTTTCCTCCGGGGACTCTATTTTCCTTGCAATGAGACTACTACACAAGATAAGCTTAAAAAGGTGTTAGTCTCAAAGCATCCAACTTGTAGATTAAGCTCCCCCTAAATTTGTGCACACAAGTGTTGAATACTTATAAAATTTGTGCATATTTTTGGAGAGATTATCTACAATTTGGACTTTGGCACATATTAGATAAATAATTATAAAACAAGCTATGTGTCGTGCTCCTAAACAATTTTAAACCATGTAGGTTTGCTCCAAGGGTTGATAATGAAACCGAGCAAGCCTACCATATGATATACCTATTGAATACATGACAAAAGATTTAAGCATGTAAATGCAAACATAGACATGAAAGATAACTAGATGCTTTAAGAGTATATCAATTGAAAAACAAAACCAATTGAAATGAATACTATTTGAAAGTAATGACATCTAGTTACCTAACATGGGAAGGGGAATTTGGGTCCATAGTATTCACTAACCTACTTTGCAATGACTTTGTCCATCATGATGCACCCCATGAAATGCACCCAAACTTTGCCAAGTCTCCAAATTCCCCGAAGTCCGACGGACTTCTCACTTCCCTTTCGAGATTCAAACCTTCTTGGTGCTCTTCATGTTGGAAATGATTTCCTTTAGGGTTGAAAACGGTCGGGAAAACACCGTAATCATTCCCGCTCCTGCATTATATGACCGGGAACGGTGGCGGGAACGGGAAAGCCGGACGGGAAAACGAATTCGATATTACGGGATATCGGGAACGGAATACTTCGATCGGGAACGTGTCGATTATGATCGGGAATCGATAACACAAAACGAAAACATCGATATACATGTAACCACTTAAAACAGTTAGCTCGACGCAATAATTGCAACCATGCATTGAAGCATATACGGATGAAACTATGAAAGCAACACAGAATCAGAATGAAGCAACCACACACAGTACATCACAGTTCACAGGCAATGAGGCAACAATCACATAGCACACAAGTCACAGGCTCACAGCCGTACATCACAGTTCACATGCAGGCAAGGCAACCACACACAGGCAATGGTCCAAGTCCAACACTCGACTCACTCACAGTCACAGGCAATGGTCCAGGTCCAACACTCAACTCACAAAGTCACAAGTACAAGTCCAAATTAAAAATAAAACATGCCCAGCTGCCAAGTGCCAACAGCCAAACACACAATAGATGAAGGAGCATAAGCAGACAACACTACATGTCAAAGAAGCCCAGATCATCTCCATGTGGTCCATCTCCTTCGTCATCGCTGTCCGTGACATCGTCGTCCTAAAAAAATAGGAGGCATCAGTGTTGGAAAGAACTGATCCGGCCACACCCAGTTATCAACTAATATGCAAAATCATAGACAAGGGTGAAGCTCTGTCCCTCTATTATTCTGAATCAAGATATATGCAAAATCATGCTTACTTGATTTCTAAGTTGTGCTTATTTAGATTTCCCAAAAACTCCTAACAGTTTGTTTCTTACTTTGAACTTTTCTGCTCAGTTACCAACTCACAGTTGCTTGAAGCTAACCTTCGGTTCAGTTGCTAATAGTCTATCAAGTGATGTATAAATACTAGAATTATTATCCTTTCCCCTAGATTAGAACTCTAGAGTAAACACTAGTAATCTAGTACACTACACAGCCCCAGCCACATACAACTGCAACATATATATAACAAACAATGTAGCCAAATGACTAGATAACTCAATTGACAATACCTCAATGTTCAGCTTTGAAACAAGGGCCTCAATAACTTCAAGATCACCAACAATAGAACCAATCTTCTTATCTGAAATTCAAAGTAAGCCAAGACTCGTATATCAGCAAACATGATTATGATAAAATATTGTACAACTAAAACTAAGATGCTTTTCTAACCTCTTCTTTCTGCAGCAACCCAATCTTTCATGCATATCAAAGCTTCAACCATTTCAGGGTCAAGGCGGCTACGGAAAGGATCAACAACACGTCCACCAGCGCTAAAAGCAGACTCAGAAGCCACAGTTGAGACTTGTACAGCTAGCAAATCACGAGCTATTTTTGAAAGAATAGGATACTCATCGGTCTGGTTCTTCCACCATGCCAAGATATCAAACTGACCACTGAGCCTCAGAGGCGGATCTGCCATGTACTTGTCCAGCTCATTCATATCATCAGCACCATGCCCACTAGACTCATACAAGAAGTTCTCTAGTTCATCATCTCCACTGTCCACTAACATGTCATCTGTATCCTTAGCATCATTTGATCCACTTTTAGGCCTTGAAGATGAAGGAGCAGCAGCAGCATAGAACTGGTACAATTTCTTCATGACATCAACAAGTTCATCAACATGAACTTGAGATGAGATGCCATGGAATTTTCTCATGTAGAACTCAATAAGCCTTTTCTTATATCTAGGATCTAGAAAGCAGGCAACAGCAAGTGTAGTGGATGATTTCTTCCAATATTTTTCAAACTTCCTACTCATAGAATTAGCCATTGCACTAATAGTGATATCTTGACAAACAGACCATTCATCTAGTAAAATCTTTATCTCACAAAACCCTCTATAGAACAGATTTGCAGTTGGATATAAAGTACCAGACAACAGTTCAGTGAGATCAAAGAATTTCTTCAAGCATTGGAATAATTTAAATGCCATGGCCCATTCACCAGGAGAAGGAGTGATTTTTTCATACCTACGGCGATCTGATGATTTAAGCCTCATGAATGCATTCTTGTAGTACAAAGCATCTCGAAGCATCAAATACGTGGAATTCCATCTGGTTGACACATCAAGTGAAAGACCCTTGTTTGTATCCAGCCCACACTCAGTTGCACGCTTCATGAGCTCCTCCCATTGCAATGGGGATCCCTTGACAGCAAGAACTAGTTGTCTAATATTCTCAATTGTGGGTGTGATTACACTCAAACCATCCCTAGCAACAAGGTTCAGTATGTGACAAGCACACCTCACATGGAAGAATAGTCCATCACATATCAAAGCCGTTGAACTAGCATTGGCCCTTAGATCAGAGATGATGTCTTTGACTGCTACTTCATTTGCTGATGCATTGTCCAAGGTCAGAGCAAACATTCTCTTGTCAATATACCACTTAACCATAAGTTCAGTAAATGTCTCAGAGAGCTTTGTACCAGTATGACGGCCCTGTACATGCACAAAGTTCACAATCCTTTTCTGGATATACCAATTGTCATCTATCCAATGTACAGTTACACACATGTATGACTTGTTCTGATTTGAAGTCCACATGTCCATGGTGGCACTAAACCGACAAGAGACAGATTTGAACATGCTATACAACCTCTCCTTTTCAGCTAAGAACATGTTCATAATTTCTTTCCTAATGGTAACATGAGATCTGATTGGAAAGGTAGGACACAGGGATTTGATGAAATCAACAAAATACTCATGCTCAGATATATTAAATGGGTACTCATGCATGACTATTGCCAAGTAAAACTTTCTCAAGCTAGCCTCTTCATCATACCTGTATGGTACCACAGCAGTCATGTCTTTCCCCCCATCTTTTTCCACTTTGAGCTGCTGCTGGCCCTTCACTATACTATGTGACACCCTCAGATGGGTCCAAAATCCAGTTGTTCCGTAGTTGCTCTCACATCTGCCCTTGTGATTGCATTTGGGCCAATCACAATAAGCCCACATCTGAACATATGTCTTGCCATTATCCTCAACGACCACTCTCTTCTTGGTAAAGTACTGCCATACATTGGATGTACACCTCTTGCGCCTCTTTCCACAAGGTACATCTCCCTCTTGCACAGGCTCATCGCCGTCAACGCTGATTGCACTTGCAGTACTTGTTCCAGCAGCAACAAAACCTCTATCACTTGCACCAGTAGCCCCTATGTCACTTGCAACAGCAGCACCTAGATCACTCGCACCAGCAGCACGTATGTCACTTGCAATGGCAGCACCACTGCCACCAGCACCTTCTAGGCCAGCACCACCTGAACCACTGCCACCAGCACCACCTGAACCTGAACCACTGCCACCAGCAGCAGCACTGCCACCTTGACTTGGACTAGATGCAGGAGTTGCACTTGCGGATGATACAGATAGACATATACCAAGATCTTTACCACAATTACCAGGGCTTTCACTTGACCTCTTAGATCCTGCCAAGACAAGAATAGAACACAACAATATGAATCTAAGACACCAGTATGAATCAAAATGACCAAAGTAATTGGACCTTACTCAATTACTTTTACTCATGCATCTGTTGGTTGCAATTGCAATATGAATCTAAAACATTCATTTGGGAATCAAAATGACAGTAGCAATTGGACCTTACTCAATTACTTTTACTCATGCATCTGTTAGTTTGATAGTTTCATCTAACACACAAGCAATAAAACACAAGGGGACAATATTCATCTGTTAGTTTCATCCCTAACAACAAGCAATCCCATGTAGTGATTCACACATCTAACATCTTTGCCAATAAATGAAACATACACTAATTCACACATCTTTACCTGCCATTAGAAAAGGCGCGAGGGTGCTGCTGTTCACCGGCGGGGGTGGCTCCAGGAAGAAGCGGCGCTTGGAGGCGGATGAGGCAGATGCAGAACCAGAAGCTTGCTCACTTGGTGGTGGCTTCATCTTGGCATCCGGCCTGCCTCCCTAGCCCCCAAGTCGTGGATCTGTTGTCGCCTCGTCGGACGGCCAGGCCGCCAGGCAAGGCACCAGGAGGGACTGAGGGAGGCCAGGCCGCCAGGCGCTAAGAGCCTAGGAGAGGAGAGCTGGAGAGGCGCTTGAGAGTTGAGAGAGACTGAGAGTCTGAGAGGGAGAGCCGGAGAGGAGGGAATGCGGCGCGGGCGAGTTGCGGTGGGCGGCGGCGTGCGGCGTGCGGGCGAGTTGAGAGAGACTGCCGAAGCCGAAGAGGCGAAGATTGGGGATTTGGGTGCTTAGGGTTTGCGGCGTGCGGTGCGGGCGACTGGGTGACTCGGCGTGCGGCAATGTGGCGTGGGGTTTCAGGGTTTGGGCGACGGACGTGGCCGCGCGATGTGGGGTTTGGGTGGGCCGGCGAGGTGAGTTGGGCCGTTTGCCTGGAGGCCTTGAAAACAGGAATTTCCTGCGGTAGTTTCCCGAACAAATACGGGATCCGCTAATTCGGTCAGGAAACCACTCTAACCGATTTCGACACCGGATTCGCCGTATTTTCTCGGATTTCTTCCCGAATCCGTTTTTTCCCGAGAAAACGATATTCGGTCGGGATTTTCGGTATTCGGTGTCGGTCGGTACGGGAATTTCCCGTTCCCGTTTTCAACCATAATTTCTTTTGGCACCCAAAAACGTTTGACCCCATTGTTGGCTTGCTTGTTCACCTTGATGGCCACCACCTTGTCATTTTTCTTCTTCTTCAAGAGATAAGGTGTGGAGGCCTTCTTGTCCACCTTGTTGGTGTAGGTGTTGGAGAGCTTGCTTGTTTGCTTTTTCTCCTTCTTTGCTCCTCCCCCATTCTTCACCTTGCACTCATAGGACTTGTGACCTTCCTTGTGGCACATGTAACAAACCATGGTTTGTCCTTCATCAAGCTTCTTCACTCCCTTGACGATGTTATCTTGATGAAGTTGGGTTTGCTTCGCCTTGCCTTTCACTTGAGTTAAGTCCTTGGTGAGGCGAGCTACTTCTTGCTTGAGTTGCTCATTCTCCTTTACAACCTCTTGTGTGCATGTATCTACAATAACTTTCTCAACATAAACTTGGTTGCACAAAGGTGAGTCTAAACATAAATCATTACAAGAAGTAGATACATCCTTTTTAGACATGTTAAAGATAGAACTTTTCTTTTTAGATGCCTTGATGGGGTTTGTGCTAACGGCTTTAAGATTAGCAACTTTATTAGTTAGCTCCTCACAATGTTTGCACATGGTTTCCATTTTAGCAAGCAAACTATTATATGCTTCTTGTGAGCTAGCTAACTTTTCTTTTAATTTTTCATTTTTCTTTAAAAGTTGCTCATCATTGATTGTACATGCATTTGTTGTTGCACTAGTCTCAAGTCTCTCAATTTTAGTAGATAGTTCAACATTGAGATTAGCAAAGTTCTCATATTGTTCAAGCAAGGTTTTATATGCTTTTTGTAAACTATCTAGCCTTTCTTTTAAACTTTAATCTTCTTTTGTTGACTAGTGCAAGCTTTAGCATAATTAAGATTTTCTTGCATAAGTTTATGATAAGAAGGCATATCATCATCACTATCACTCTCACTAGAGGAAGAGCTTTCGTTACCTCATGCCATAAGGCACACACGAGAAGAGCTTGATGATGAGTGCTTGCGGCCTCGCCTCTTGTGATGGGGTTCTTCTTCACTTGAAGAATCATCCTATGATCTTATTGATGTGAGGGCTTGGTTCTTGCATGCCTTCTTCTTTGTCTTGGGTGTGGGCTTGTTTAGATAAACTTCCACAAAGTGCCCCAACTCGCCGCATCCATAGCATCATTTCTTTCTTTACTCTTTTCTTTGATTTGTGAAAATGAAATCTTGAATTTGGATGGGCACACCCTTGACATTGAGTCTTTGGATCATCTTCTCCACCTTGTTGATCACTTTGATTGATTCTTCATCAAGATCGGAGGTGGAGGAGGAAGATTGATTATCACTTGAATCTTCATCATCATCATCATCGTCCTCATCTTCTTCTTCATCTTCACTTAAGGAACTTGAGCTTGAGCTTGTCTCAACTTGCTTGCCTTTCATCTTCTTTTTCTCGCTACAAGCGAGAGCTTTGCCTTTGCTTGATGAAGAAGCTTCTTCTTGCCCCATCTTACGTGACATTTCAAATGCCACTAACTTGCCAATGGCTATGCCCAGGGTCATATTGCTCAAGTCCTCCATGTTGTGAAGGATGGTGATGATACTTGCATATTTCTTTTGTGGTAGCACAGAGATGATCTTCGTCATGATGTCCGCATCATCTAGCTTTAATAATCCTATAGAATGGAGCTCATTGATAATTAGATTCAAACGAGAATACATATCACGAACAAGCTCATCATCATTCATAGTAAAGGAATCATAGTTTTGCTTTGCTAGACAATGTTTTTGCTCACGGACATTGCTTGTGCTGTCATGGAGCTCTTGGAGTTTTAACCAAATTTCATGTGCCGTATTTAAAGTGAATACTTGGTTAAAAACATCCATACTAAATGATTCAAACAAGCAATTTTTAGCTCTAGCATTGAAGTGCATTTCTTTTTCATCACTCTTTGTAGGTTTTTTGGGATTCTTAATGGGTTTCATCCCATCACGAGTGACTCTCCATACACCCAAATCAACCGCCTCAAGGTGGCAAGCCATTCTTGCTTTATAGTATGGGAAGTTAGTGCCGTCAAAGTACGGAGGCCTAGCGATATCCATCACAACCACTCTAATAGCATCGGCTCAACGGCGGTTAAGCCAAAAGTCCAAAATGAGCCAACTGGCTCTGATACCAATTGAAGGGACCGTGATGCCTAAGAGGGGGGGTGAATTAGGCAACTTAAAATTCTAACTCTAAACTATGGCCCCTTTTTCTAACCCTAGCAAAACCTATGCAATAGATAAGCTATCTAGATGTGCAACTATGGTTTTGCTAGTGTGTTGCTATCTCTACCGTAAACGTAGTAAAGTAATCAATGTAAATACGGAAGCTAAAAGAGCAAGGTAGAGATATGCAAACTCCCGTCGACGACTCAGGTATTTTTACCGAGGTATCGAGAAGCGCGCAAGCTTCTCCCTAGTCCTCGTTGGAGCCCCTCGTAAGGAATCCCTCACAAGGGCCAAGCTCTCGGTCGAGTACCTCCGTGGATAGCCTCGGGCCTTCCCCACGCGCAAGTAGGTCTCCGATGTGCCTCTCGGCAAGCCTCTCTCGGATGCTCCCCGCCGTCTTCACTATCAAGCTTCTGGCCGAAACGCCACGGGCCTTGTTCCCTCTGGTACACGGTAGCGGCCACACCACAAACGCGGTTGGTGTGATCTCGTAAGACTTCAAGCCCCTTCGATGTACAACACTTGTACTCGCAAGCACGGGGTGACAAGAGGTATGCAAACCTCACTAAACACTAGGCATAAACCTAGAGCAAGCGCATAAGCGGTGGTCTAATCAACCTAAGCACTTCGCAAAGCACTTATGCTAATCACCTAATAAAACACTAAGCACTATGCATGTGGAGATCACTAAAATGGTGTATCAACACCCTTGGTATGTTTCCTCAGCTCTACACCCACCAAATGGCCGGTTGGGAGGTCTATTTATAAGCCCCACTGAGAAAGTAGCCGTTGGGGACGAAATCCCGCTTTTCTGCTACTGACCGGACTCTGACCAGCGTCCTGTCAGTACTGACCAGACGCGTCCGGTCACAAAAACGGCTCTCTGGAACCTTACTGATGTTGACCGGACTCTGGCACTCAGTGTCCTGTGCAGCGTCCTGTGCAGCGTCCTGTGCATCGGAGCATCCGGTGCAGCGTCCTGTGCAGCGTCCGGTCGCTGCTGTTGACTCTGCTATTGCTTGATCGGAGCGTCCTATGCAGCGTCCTGTGCAGCGTCCGGTGCAGCGTCCTATGCATCGGAGCGTCTTGTGCAGCGTCCGGTGCATCGGAGCGTCCTGTGCAGCGTCCTGTGCAACGTCCTGTGCCCTCTGTGAGCTCGTTTCTTCGCGATCTTGCGTCTGACTTGGTTCCTATCTTCGTGCTTAGACTTTGCTTGATATCTTGTGTCTTTTCTTGTGCTCCTAAGGTCTTGCTTATGGTGTTGATCATCAGATCATCACGTCGCCTTTGTCCAAGTCACGTCTTGCACCCTATTGAACTACAAAACATAACACTTGCAAATTCATTAGTCTAATTTGGTTGTGTTACTCATCAAACACCAAAATCCAAAGTAAATGGGTCTAGGGTCCATTTTCCTTACACTCACAACCACATAACCGCCGGGTTCAGACCTCAAGCACACGCTTGACCACTTAGCTCGTAGCGTAGCTCCTGTCGCTCTCGGCCCTTCCGACCAGAGCCGGCCGGACCTCTTGTACACCCCATCTTTCTCCTTCTTATTTGTAACCCCACTGCAAACTTCGAGCACCTAGGCTCAGGAATAAAGTCACTGACCGACTCAAACTGGACGTAGGGCACATTGCCTGAACCAGTATAAACCCTGTGTCATTTAGTGCTAGGCCACCTTCGATCACAACGTACGGCAAAACTATAAATATTTACTAGTTGTTCACTTTCTGTACCGACACACCTATAACTAAAACAAGAAGGTGTAATTTAAATGGTTTTGACGGTTGAATTGATATAGTTTGGTCAGATTTGGATTTTGGTGAAAACCTGAATTATGGCTATAGTTTAGGGAGGAAAATATTTTTGTGTTTTTCTACAAAAGGCTTTTCTCCACATATGTTTGAAGTTCTACAAAAGGGTTTTATCCTGCACGTTACGCCTCTAGCACTCTATGAGTAAGTATTATTGGATTAACAACTTACCATTATTGCGATCTGCAACCAACAAGCCTAGCCTTTCTAAAGATCTCCAAATGTTTATGCAGGTAGAAAATGCCATGGTAGTAGATCGATTCAGAATGTCATGGCAATAGATAGATTAATGCTCACGTTTCTTCTTCTGTGCTGCATTGAGAATTTTGACGCCAAAACCAGAAACTGAAAGATGGAAGCGACAGAGCTAAATATCCACCCAGCGTAGTAGCAATGCCATATCCAGCATTAAGCTTTGATAGATCAGCTAAAATGATGTGCGGGCTAAAGTTTAGTCCCTGTCACAACGGATATTTAGACACTAATTTAGAGTTTGAAGCATAGATTAATTATGAAACTAATTGCACAGATGAAGACCAATTTGAGACGAATCTATTAAGCCTAATTAGACCATGATTTGATAATGCGGTACTACAGTATTTTTTGGAAACTATGTGGTGCTACCGTACCATGTGCTAATGATAGATTGGTTAGGCTTAATAGATTCATCTCGTAAATTAATCTCTATCCGTGTAATCAATTTTATAATTAGCTAATGTTTAGTCCTCCTAGTTAATATCAAACGTCCGACGTGACACAAACTAAACTTTACTCCTGGCATGAAACATAAAGACCTCGACTCCGTGTCTCAGTAATTCAGTAAGTCAGACGCTAGCAGTTATGGGTTGACTACACTATATAAGGCCCTGTTTGGTTTCTACAGGCGCTCCTAAAATTCATGTCACATCGAATGTTTAGACACATGCATGGAGTATTAAATATAGACTAATTATGAAACTAATTACACAACTTGCGACTAATTTGCGAGACGAATCTTTTAAGCCTAATTAGCCCATGATTTGACAACGTGGTGCTATAGTAAACATGTGCTAATGACAGATTAATTAGGCTTAAAAAATCGTCTCGCAAATTAGCCTCCATCTATGTAATTGGTTTTATAATTAATCTATATTTAATGATCTTTATTAGTATCTAAACATTCGATATGACATGAATTTTAGGAGCGACTGTAATGCGCCCTTTACTTTTATGATGCGCATTGATTTTCTATTTAATAATGCGAAGAAAGCTTGAATCGTTCATAAAAAAATTCCATTATGGGAATCGGGAATAAGGAAAAGCAAAACCAGAGAATAGCTTTAGTAATGTATCCAGGCGGTGGCCCAGCTTTTGGTTATTGGTCAGAGGCCTCCTCTATCCACTCGGAACTGATTCCAACCAAACACCCCCTGAAAATCGGTCGTTTTGTCATGACAGGAGCGTGTTGCAGCAACTGTGGTTTAAAAACTTTACCATGGGATTAATTTTTTAATTAAAATGTAACGAAAACATCTTGAAATCACCTATAACTGAAACAAGAAGCGGTAATTTAAATGGTTTTGACGGTTGAATTGAGATAGTTTGCTCAGATTTGGATTTCGGTGAAAACCTGAATTATGGCTATAGTTTAGGGAGGAAAATATATTTGTGTTTTTCTACAAAAGGCTTTTCTCCACATATGTTTGAAGTTCTACAAAAGGGTTTTATCATGCACGTTACGCCTCTAGCACTCTACGAGTAAGTATTATTGAATTAACAACTTACCATTATTGTGATCTGCAACCAACAAGCCTGGCCTTTCTAAAGATCTCCAAATGTTTATGCAGGTAGAAAATGTCATGGTAGTAGATCGATTCAGAATGTCATGGCAATAGATAGATTAACGCTCAAGTTTCTTCTTCCGTGCTGCATTGAGAATTTTGATGCCAAAACCAGAAACTGAAAGATGGAACCGACAGAGCTAAATATCCACCCAGCGTAGTAGCAATGCCATATCCAGCATTCAGCTTTGATAGATCAGCTAAAATGATGTGCGGGGCTAAAGTTTAGTCCCTATCACAATGGATATTTAGACACTAATTTAGAGTTTTAAGCATAGATTAATTATGAAACTAATTGCACAGATGAAGACTAATTGGAGACGAATCTATGAAGCCTAATTAGATCATGATTTGACAATGCGGTGCTACAGTATTTTTTGGAAACTATGTGGTGCTACCGTACCATATGCTAATGATAGATTGGTTAGACTTAATAGATTCGTCTCATAAATTAATCTATATCCGTGTAATCAATTTTATAATTAGATAATGTTTAGTCCTCCTAGTTAATATCAAAGTCTGACGTGACACAAACTAAACTTTACTCCTGGCATGAAACATAAAGACCTCGACTGTGTCTCAGTAATTCGGTAAGTCAGACGCTAGCAGCTATGGGTTGACTACACTATATAAGGCCATGTTTGGTTTCTACAGACGCTCCTAAAATTTCTGTCACATCAAATATTTAGACACATGCATGGAGTATTAAATATAGACTAATTACGAAACTAATTACACAACTTGCGACTAATTTGCGAGACGAATCTTTTAAGCCTAATTAGTCCATGATTTGACAACGTGGTGCTACAGTAAACATGTGCTAATGACAGATTAATTAGGCTTAAAAAATCGTCTCGCAAATTAGCCTCCATCTATGTAATTGGTTTTATAATTAATCTATATTTAATGTTCTTTATTAGTATCTAAACATTCGATGTGACATGAATTTTAGGAGCGACTGCAATGCGCCCTTTACTTTTATGATGCGGATTGATTTTCTATTTAATAATGCGAAGAAAGCTTGAATCGTTCATAAAAAAATTCCATTATGGGAATCAGGAATAAGGAAAAGCAAAACCAGAGAATAGCTTTAGTAATGTATCCAGGTGGTGGCCCAGCTTTTGGTTATTGGTCAGAGGCCTCCTCTATCCACTCGGAACTGATTCCAACCAAACACCCCCTAAAAATCGGTCGTTTTGTCATGACAGGAGCGTGTTGCGGCAACTGTGGTTTAAAAACTTTACCATGGGATTAATTTTTTAATTAAAATGTAACGAAAACATCTTGAAATCACCTATAACTGAAACAAGAAGCGGTAATTTAAATGGTTTTGACAGTTGAATTGAGATAGTTTGCTCAGATTTGGATTTCGGTGAAAACCTGAATTATGGCTATAGTTTAGGGAGGAAAATATATTTGTGTTTTTCTACAAAAGGCTTTTCTCCACATATGTTTGAAGTTCTACAAAAGGGTTTTATCATGCACGTTACGCCTCTAGCACTCTACGAGTAAGTATTATTGAATTAACAACTTACCATTATTGTGATCTGCAACCAACAAGCCTGGCCTTTCTAAAGATCTCCAAATGTTTATGCAAGTAGAAAATGCCATGGTAGTAGATCGATTCAGAATGTCATGGCAATAGATAGATTAACGCTCAAGTTTCTTCTTCCGTGCTGCATTGAGAATTTTGACGCCAAAACCAGAAACTGAAAGATGGAACCGACAGAGCTAAATATCCACCCAGCGTAGTAGCAATGCCATATCCAGCATTCAGCTTTGATAGATCAGCTAAAATGATGTGCGGGGCTAAAGTTTAGTCCCTATCACAACGGATATTTATACACTAATTTAGAGTTTTAAGCATAGATTAATTATGAAACTAATTGCACAGATGAAGACTAATTGGAGACGAATCTATTAAGCCTAATTAGATCATGATTTGACAATGCGGTGCTACAGTATTTTTGGAAACTATGTGGTGCTACCGTACCATGTGCTAATGATAGATTGGTTAGGCTTAATAGATTCGTCTTGTAAATTAATCTATATCCGTGTAATCAATTTTATAATTAGATAATGTTTAGTCCTCCTAGTTAATATCAAAGTCTGACGTGACACAAACTAAATTTTACTCCTGGCATGAAACATAAAGACCTCGACTCCGTGTCTCGGGTTGACTACACTATATAAGGCCCTGTTTGGTTTCTACAGACGCTCCTAAAATTCCTGTCACGTCAAATATTTAGACACCTGCATGGAGTATTAAATATAGACTAATTACGAAACTAATTACACAACTTGCGACTAATTTGCGAGATGAATCTTTTAAGCCTAATTAGTCCATGATTTGACAACGTGGTGCTACAGTAAACATGTGCTAATGACAGATTAATTAGGCTTAAAAAATCGTCTCGCAAATTAGCCTCCATGTATGTAATTGGTTTTATAATTAATCTATATTTAATGCTCTTTATTAGTATCTAAACATTCGATGTGACATGAATTTTAGGAGCGACTGCAATGCGCCCTTTACTTTTATGATGCGGATTGATTTTCTATTTAATAATGCGAAGAAAGCTTGAATCGTTCATAAAAAAATTCCATTTTGGGAATCGGGAATAAGGAAAAGCAAAACCAGAGAATAGCTTTAGTAATGTATCCAGGCGGTGGCCCAGCTATTGGTTATTGGTCAGAGGCCTCCTCTATCAACTCGGAACTGATTCCAACCAAACACCCCCTAAAAATCGGTCGTTTTGTCATGACAGGAGCGTGTTGCAGCAACTGTGGTTTAAAAACTTTACCATGGGATTAATTTTTTAATTAAAATTTAACGAAAACATCTTAAAATCACCTATAACTGAAACAAGAAGGGGTAATTTAAATGGTTTTGACGGTTGAATTGAGATAGTTTGCTTAGATTTGGATTTCGGTGAAAACCTGAATTAAGGCTATAGTTTAGGGAGGAAAATATACTTGTGTTTTTCTACAAAAGGCTTTTCTCCACATATGTTTGAAGTTCTACAAAAGGGTTTTATCATGCACGTTACGCCTCTAGCACTGTTTTCCTAAACGTTAAACGGTAAACAGTCGGTCACCTACCGTATAGCCATTATTCGGGCAAGACGTCCCATTAAACGGGTTAAACGGTCAATTAAACAGGGTAAACGGGTGATTAAACGGAAACAGCGCACCACTGTGTAGCGTTTACACGGTGTGTAAACGGACTAAACGACCATTTAGGCGAATAGTGAGCACTCTACGAGTAAGTATTATTGAATTAACAACTTACCATTATTGCGATCTGCAACCAACAAGCCTGGTCTTTCTAAAGATCTCCAAATGTTTATGCAGGTAGAAAATGCCATGGTAGTAGATCGATTCAGAATGTCATGGCAGTAGATAGATTAACGCTCAAGTTTCTTCTTCCGTGCTGCATTGAGAATTTTGACGCCAAAACCAGAAACTGAAAGATGGACCCGACATAGCTAAATATCCACCCAGCGCAGTAGCAATGCCATATCCAGCATTCAGCTTTGATAGATCAGCTAAAATGTGCGGGGCTAAAGTTTAGTCTCTATCACAACGAATATTTAGGCACTAATTTAGAGTTTTAAGCATAGATTAATTATGAAACTAATTGCACAGATGAAGACTAATTTAAGACGGATCTATTAAGCCTAATTATATCATGATTTGACAATGCGGTGCTACAGTATTTTTTGGAAACTATGTGGTGCTACTGTACCATATGTTAATGATAGATTGGTTAGGCTTAATAGATTCGTCTCGTAAATTAATCTCTATCTGTATAATCAATTTTATAATTAGATAATGTTTAGTCCTCCTAGTTAATATCAAACGTTCGACGTGACACAAACTAAACTTTACTCCTGGCATGAAACATAAAGACCTTGACTCCATGTCTCAGTAATTCGGTAAGTCAGACGCTAGCAGCTATGGGTTGACTACACTGTATAAGACCCTGTTTGGTTTCTACAGGCGCTCCTAAAATTCCTCACATCAAATATTTAGACACATGCATAGAGTATTAAATATAGACTAATTACGAAACTAATTACACAACTTGCGACTAATTTGCGAGACGAATCTTTTAAGCCTAATTAGTCCATGATTTGACAACGTGATGCTACAGTAAACATGTGCTAACGACAGATTAATTAGGCTTAAAAAATTGTCTCGTAAATTAGCCTCCATCTATATAATTAGTTTTATAATTAATCTATATTTAATGCTCTTTATTAGTATCTAAACATTTAATATGACATGAATTTTAGGAGCGACTGCAAGCCCTTTACTTTTATGATGCGCATTGATTTTCTATTTAATAATGCGAAGAAAGCTTGAATCGTTCATAAAAAAAATTCCATTATGGGAATCGGAAATAAGGAAAAGCAAAACCAGAGAATAGCTTTAATAATGTATCCAGGCGGTGGCCCAGCTTTTGGTTATTGGTCAGAGGCCTCCTCTATCCACTCGGAACTGATTCCAACCAAACACCCCCTAAGAATCGGTCGTTTTGTCTTGACAGAAGCGTGTTGCAGCAACTGTGGTCCTGTTTGGTTTCTACAGGAGCTCTTAAAATTTCTGTCACATCGAATGTTTAGACACATGCATGAAGTATTAAATATAGACTAATTATGAAACTAATTGCACATCTTGCGACTAATTTGCGAGACGAATCTTTTAAGTTTAATTAGTCCATGGTTTGACAACATGGTGCTACAGTAAATATGTGCTAATGACATATTAATTAGGCTTAAAAAAATCATCTCGTAAATTAGCCTGCATCTATGTAATTGATTTTGTAATTAATCTATATTTAATGTTCCTTATTAATATCTAAAGATTCGATGTGACATAAATTTTAGAAGCAACTAAAGAACCAAAGACCCCCTGTGTCTGTGTACTGCAAGTTGCCTGCAGAGTGATAGAATGGAAGTTTTCTACTAGAAAACAAGGCGCCATCCTGTAGGCATCGGCACCATCCTGTAGGCATCGGCACGCTAGCGACTCCTCTCCTACTACCTCACAGCCATAGGTGTTGTTTGGTTGTCACTTCTAAATTTTAGTTGCTATTGTATAGAATGTTTGGATATATGCATAAAGTATTAAATATAGACTAATTACGAAACTAATTACATAGCTTGTGACTAATTTACTAGACGAATCTTTTAAGTCTAATTAGTCCATAATTTGACAATGGTTTGCTACCGTAAACATATATTAATAACGAATTAATTAGACTTAAAAAATCATCTCATAGAGTACCGATAAATTATATAATTTGTTTTTTATTAATATCAAACACCCAATAGAACGTCCTCCCGGCACACGATACTAGTATTTTAGTCACCGCAGCCGAACACCACCTTATAAGCCTCAGCGTGGCCACCGCGCCCACATCACCGTCGAACTCGTCGTGCGCACCAACCGCCCCGCCAAAGCACAACCATGCCGCCGTCCGCGTCCGACGCCGACATCGACCGGCGCAGCGGCTACTGCGCGTCCACGAAGACATTCCACAGCCTGCGCACGCCGGAGCCGCCGCTGCCTTCACCGGACCTCCCGCTCTCCTTCCCGGCCTACGCCCTATCCTTCCTCCCCTCCCCACTACCCGCGCCCACGGCCCCGTCCCGCCCGGCGCTCGTCGACGCCGGCACGGGCGAGTCCGTCCCGTTCGGGACCTTCCTGTCCAGGCTCCGCGCGCTCGCCGCCGCGCTCCGCTCCCGCGTCGGCCTCGCCCCGGGCGACGTCGCGTTCGTGCTCGCGCCGGTCGGCGTCCACGTCCCCGTGCTCTACTACGCCCTCATGTCCGTCGGCGCCGTCGTGTCCCCCGCCAACCCGTCCCTCACCGCCGCCGAGGTGTCCCGCCTGCTCGCGCTCTCCAACCCGTCCGTCGCGTTCGCCGTCGCGGGCACCAGAGGCAAGCTCCCTCCTGGCCTCCACACCGTGCTGCTCGACTCCCCGACGTTCCTCTCGTTCCTGCTGCACGACGAACCCGAGGACGACGCGGCGGTGGTGGTCGGGCAGTCGGACCCGGCGGCGGTGCTGTACTCGTCGGGCACCACGGGGCGCGCCAAGGCGGTCGTCCTCACCCACCGGAACCTCATCGCCTCCAACGTCACGCGGGCGCCCGCGGCGGGGGACACGCTCATGCTCACCGTGCCCCTCTTCCACATCTACGGCTTCACCTTCTGCCTCAGGGCGGCGTCGCCGGCGCACACGCTGGTGCTGCACACGGCCAGGGGCAGGTTCGACGCCGCGGCGGTGCTAGCTGCGATGGGGAGGTTCGGCGTCACGCGCCTCGCGCTGGCGCCGCCGGCGCTGCTAGCCATCGTGCGGGCCGCCGAGGAGGAAGCGACCGCGGCCGCCCGCGTGGCCACGCTGAAGACGGTCAGCTGCGGCGGCGCGCCCGTCGCGGCTGACCTCATTGCGCGCTTCTCGCGCATGTTCCCCGGCGTAAGCGTTGCCCAGGTTGGTTTCGCTGCTGCAAGTTCATGCCTTTGGATTCTTAGTTCACAGATTATCGTAACTAGTACTAGAGTAGTTCATACAAATCACTTGCAGTTGTGTGTTCATCATAGCATAGAGTGCAATCTGGTGCTCAATTGGTCAGTTAGAATAATCTGTGAATTGTATATTATACTAATTGTTATTACATATTTCCAATTGGCAAAAGGGGTATGGTCTTACAGAGACTACATCCGGTTTCTGCCGTGCTGTTGGAGACGAAGAAATCGCGCGAGTTGGATCCGTGGGCCGTCTTTCGTGGGGCGCTGAAGTGAAGATTGTTCATCCAGAAACAGGGGCTGCCCTGCCTCCTGGTGTGCCAGGGGAGCTTTGGGTCCGAGGCCCTTTTGTAATGAAAGGTAGTAGGTCCATTCATAACCATGCAATTAGTCTATCTAGTAGTAAAACAATATGCTACTAGTATTCACTTTGCTCGTATGAAATAATAACGTTGCTTTTAAGAGGACCATTTCCTGCTGATAGCTATAGTTTGAGTGAATCCACAAGGGTATTGTATATTCAGATTCAGATATGCACGCACCTGTGTCGTTTTCATGGAATTTTGGTATGGCCAGACCAGCAATGTCCTGCAATAGTTTTATAATAAGTTGACAAGACTTTCAGCTTTTAGAGTGTCTAGATTTGCTTCTTCAGCCACCAAAGAAAATATGTTACCAACCTTGCATCTATTTACAGAATATGTAAACTTCACAAAAAGAAAAAAAAAAGAATTATGTTGGCATTCCTGTGTGGTCCATATCCCTTCATGTGGGGAATATGTTCTCGTTTAATTTGAGGAGCTATCTCATTCAGTATCAGTGTTCCAACTTTGCTAGTGCATAATGTGATGCCTGTTCTTGCTCAATTATTTCACCATCAATTAACTGAAATTTCAGTGACACTTTGTCCCTTTTGGGCACTAGCGTAGGTTACCTTGGCGAGAAGGATTCTACATCTGCGATTCTGGACAGTGAAGGATGGTTGAGGACAGGAGATCTTTGTTATATTGACAAGGACGGATTTGTTTACATCGTTGACCGTCTGAAAGAGTTAATTAAGTACAAAGGCTACCAGGTATCTGCCATAGTTTTCTAATCAGCATTCTCATGACCTAGCACTCCATCAGAGCATCTGATCTGTTACAGACTTGCAGTGTCAGCTTGTCTTCTCCCCTGAATCCTGATGGCATAGTATATGTTTCATTCAGGTGCCTCCTGCAGAACTCGAAAGCCTGCTTCAGAAACACCCAGATATTGTTGAAGCCGCAGTTGTCCCGTAAGTACACTTACACCCAGAATACATGAGAAATCAATCATTCAAAAAAAGATACTAATGGAATATTACAATAACTATTCTTCATAATACAGATACCCTGATGACGAGGCTGGAGAGTTGCCGGTAGCGTTCGTCGTGAGACACCCAGGAAGTCACTTGCACAAATCACATATCAAAGAATTCGTCGCCAGTCAGGTTTGCCGCTGGCTCAACACAACAATTTTGCAGCCACAGATGTTTCTTTTCTAAGAGACAAGAGGGAGTTTTGTTGAGTTGCTTCAACTATAACCATTATAATTTGTCATGCAGGTTGTGCACTACAAGAGAATCCACCATGTTTTTCTTGTGGATTCAATACCGAAAAATGTGGCGGGTAAGATTTTACGCAAGGACCTGGCCAAGCTAGCATTGCGGCGTATTAGCTCCAAGCTATAGCATGCTGTTGCATTGTATGTGATGTCATTTTTTTGTTGGATAAGTAGGTAGATCAGTTGCAATGTGATGTCAGTGTGTCACGCCCTCACCATGACTGTATAAAAGTTCTAGCAGATATCATGTTTGTAATCAGTTTAAGACAATGAGAGTAATTTAGTAAGTGTGAATTTTAAATTATATGCATTGTTTAAATATCTTTACATTGAGATTATATCAGGTACTCTGATGAATTTCTACCCTGGAGTATTACTCATAGCCACTGCAAATGTATCTCCAATCTGATCATAATTTTATTTTAGTAGTGGAACTCCAAGCATCAAAAATTAGATTCAAATATTTTGCACATCCACCAATATTCGTTCAGGATAGGGGCGAAACAACACTGATAACAAATTTAGGTAAGAAAGGGAGAGATGATATGGAGCTGAATGCATAAAAGTCTAATAGGAACTGCAGAGTGTAAGTTCTTCATTCAGTTCAGGGTTGGTACTCTTCTATACCACCATCTTGAACTCCCCTGAAATGCTAAGAACTAATTTTAATTAGCAAGGGCAATGGTGGAAAGGATAGGGGCAAAACAACACTGATAACAAATTTAGGAAAGAAAGGGAGAGATGATATGGAGATGAATGCATAACAGTCTAACAGGAACTGCAGTTTGTAAGTTCTTCATTCATCTCAGAGTAACAGGCCACTCAGAACTCTGTTCAATGCTCTCCAATGCTGCAATGGTGGAACTGAACTCCCTACAACAGGCCATTCAGAACTCTGTTCTCATACCAACTCCTGTCCGAGAGCGTGCGTGCTGCTTTGAAGACAGCTCTCATAAGCTGTTGACTGCCCAAATCTACAAGGCTTCCACCCAACAGGAGATGAACAGGCCTCTATTCCAAGGCATTGTTTAGTTCCTCCTAAACTCCCAACTTTAGCACTATACAAAAAGAAGATTCCCCATCACATCAAATTTGTGGTACATGCATGGAATACTAAAAGTAACGAAATTAAAAACTAATTACACAGTTTGGTTGTACTTTGCGAGACGAACATTTTGAGCCTAATTAGTCAACGGTTGGACAATTATTACCAAATACAAACGAAATATTATAGTGACGCTATAGTACATTTTACCAACTTTGCACATCCAAAATTTGGCAACTAAACAAGGCCGCTTTCTTCGGTTGGCTAATGGTGCAGGAAAGGATCCAGAGCAAAGAACAACCTTCTACAGAAGAAGATAGTTGAAACAGCTGATCACTATCATCAAACCATGCCCTTTTGCCACTGCCTTCTGGAACCATATTGGAGGTACATCGATCCATATTTCCCCTGCAAGCGAACTGTGGACCTCTACCCTCCCGCCACCACTGTCATCACAGACTGCTAGCACCATCGTACTGCTCTGCTGTTGGGAACTTTGGAAGCATGGGAATGGTGTGGTTTTTCTCCACGACCAACCTCATCTACCACGTCTGCTGGCGAACTTCAAGGAGGCAGCTGCAAACTTGCGCTGCAGAATCCCGCCAAGACTCCGGCCTGCTACTATGTTGTGGAGTAATGAGTTCTCTACGGGGTATTTGGATCCATAGTCTTGTCGCATCGAATGTTAATCGCCCTGTTCGTTTGGGTCGGTTTGGAGCCATAGCTGAAAGTACTGATTTGGTGTGAGAGAAAAATATTGTTCGTTAGCTGATAGGCCATGGTTTATAAGCTAAATACGACCAAGCGAACAGATTAAATGCTAATTAGGAGGACTAAATATGAGCTAATTATAAAACTAATTACGGAAACCGTGACTAATTCGCGAGACGAATTTAAAAAGCCTAATTAATCTAAAATCATTATCACATGTTTACTGTATCATCACATTATCAAATCATAGACTAATTAGACTTAATAGATTCGCCTCGTAAATTAGTCTCAATCTGTGCATTTAGTTTTATAATTAATTTATTTTTAACACTCCAAATTAGTGTCCGAATATCCGATATGACAGGGATTAAAGTTTAGGAGAGGGAACCAAACACCTCCTATGTAACCAACTCTACCCCTCTGCTATCAATGCAACACTCCATGTGTTTGGTTTGGGGACCAGCTGGGTTGAGTTCGGTCCAACCCAGTTTTTTGAGATGAGATAAACCCATTTCGGATTTGATTCGAGGTTAGAGCCATTCCAGTTTTTTGTTTGGTACGAGAGATGGAGCGGGTTGGGATGGATAATGGTGCTGTAAACTCCGTTAGTTGCTATGTACTCCCTCCGTCCAGAAAAGTGCAATTATGGGATCCGTGTCGGTCAAATTAGCTCAAGTTTGACTAAGTTTATAGCAAATAGTATTAATATTTATGTCTCTAGATAAATTTATTATAAAAAATATATTATATGACTAATCTAATGATATTAATTTTGCATCAGGGATGTTAGTATTTTTTATATAATTTTGGTCAAAGTTCAAACTAATTGACTTGTCGGGAAGCGAGAATTGTATTCTTTTGTGGACGGAGGGAGTACGTGGCACCCGGATGTCAGCGACTTCTCACTCTCTTCTTCCACCTCCCTTGTAACGCACCACCCCACCCCACCAGCGCGCCCCACCCCGCCCCGGCGGTCAGCGTGCTGCCCTGCCCTACCTCGGGAAGCCCCGGCGGTCCATGCTGGCTCCGCCACGCCGCTTCACGACGGTAGTCCGAGCTAGCCGCGTTGCGTCGCCCCACGCTACCCCTGTTGCGCTACCTCGCCCTAATGCTTGCGGCCCGCGAGACGGAGATGACACGGCGCCACCTCCTCGAGCTAGAGCTCGCACGCGCCCACCACCACCTCCCTGAGCTCGTGCTCGCCCGACCTGGCCACCACTTGCCTGAGGTCATTCTCGCCCATGCCGGCCAGTCGCTTGTGCAAAACGCGTGCGAGATGGAGCAGAACGACGTCGATGTGGGTAGAGCTCGTCCGCTCGAATTGAGGGGACCATTCCAACCCGGACCTACAGCCTGTTCGCTTGGCTGTGGCTTGTCGTAAACGATCGTAAATTTACAGCCCAAACAGTATTTTTCTCTCACACAAACTAGCCAGCAGTACTTCTTCACGAACCAGCAACGATACGAACCGGCCAACCGAACAGGCTGCTAGAAGGGTATATTTCCTCCTAAGTCCGACCCAAACCCACGCAACCCTCGAACCAAACACACGGTTAACTCACATGACCATGTCCTACTAGGCTATTGCCTTCCGCCACCGGTTTTCGGCTGGTATCTGCGCTTAATCGGCCCATTCGCTGATTGATTTCTGGGCTGATAAGTCGGCTGGTGCTGGTTCGGTGTGAGAGAAAAATACTTTTGACTAGCTGATTATTAGGTGGGGACTCCTTCTGGTTTCGTAAAAAAACTAGGAAGCGCATAAGCAACTCTAAACAGAAAAATTAAACTCAAATATCTACCATATTAGTCGATTGGTCGGACTCGAACCAAATTTGACAGATCTCTCCATGAGAGAAAATCTACCATTAAATCAAGAACTTCAACAAAATAGAAGCAAGCGGCATTCTCTGCAGCAGTAAATCATCAACTCCAAGAAAAGAAAATAGAAGCAATCAGCATTCTCTACAGAATAGATGTGGATCCTAAGCTTTTCAATCCACTGAACCCAAAAGCATAATTTCTAGAAAAGCTGGAAGTGCCCGGGTATTCCGGATGTTTTCCAACCGTGAGCAGAAGCCTTTTTTATATGTCTATAGCTCACCCGTGTGAGCCGTCACACGATTTTTCTCTCCTCTAGTTACTGTTCATCTTCCGCCTCACGCCGCCCAATGCCCACCGTCCCGCCACGGTGCAGTAGGGTCTCGCCGGAGCTCCACGGCTACGGCCGCATCCGCGGAGCTACGACGAGACCCTCCCCTCTCTCGCTACTGCTTTCTTCTCTAACTCCAGCGAACGGCCATGACTCCCCCGCTCTGACCTAGCCTGGCTGCCTCCACCGCCGCCAGGGCCCCGAACCGCCGGCCTCCATCCCCACCGCCTGGCCTGCCTCCCCCGGCCGGTCCTTCTAAGCCTGCCGGACTTGAGAAGAAAGAGGGGGAGAGGCCAGATTTAGAGAAGAGAAAATTCAGAGTGAGGGATTCCTCCAAATCACATGAGTAAGGGATAGCTGTTACCTTTTTTTTTTAGTTTGATGAGGTCGCTAACCACGATTTCCACGCGGTCTAATCATGCTAGTTTTTTTCTTCTTCTTTTTGGCTATCGTGGCCGGTGGAGCCCTGCGGGTGGGCCTCTTGGACATCAAAATTCAGCAGCGTCAGCGTCCAGCCGCGCCACCACGCCCACCTCGCCGTCGTACTCGCTTGCACCAACCGCCCCGGTGAAGCATAGCACCCATGCCGCCGTCTCCGTCGGACCCCGACATGGACCCGCGCAGCGGCTACTGCGCGGCGACGAGGACGTTCCACATCCTGCGTTCGCCGGCGCCGCTACCTCCGCCGGACCTCCCGCTCTCCTTCCCGGTCTTCGCGCTGTCCTTCCTCCCCGACCCGCTGCCCCCGTCGTCCCGCCCGGCGCTCGTCGACGCCGGCACCGGCGCGGCCGTCCCATTCCCGGCGTTCCTGTCCAGGACCTGCGCACTCGCTGCCGCGCTCCGCGCCCGCGTCCGTCTCGCCCCGGAAGACGTCGCCTTCGTCCTCGCGCCAGCGGGTGTCCACGTCCCCGTGCTCTACTACGCGCTCATGTCCGTCGGCGCCGTCGTGTCCCCCGCCAACCCAGCGCTCACCGCCGCCGAGGTCTCCCGCCTGCTCGCGCTCTCCAACCCTCGCGTCGCACCAGGGTCAAGCTCCCACCCGGGCTCCGCACCGTGCTGCTCGACTCCCCGACGTTCCTCTCGTTCCTGCACGAGCCGGAGACGGAGACCGAGCCACACCAACAGGTGGTGGTCCGGCAGTCGGACCCGGCGGCGGATGATATTATACTGATAAATAGAGGTGTCTCTCAAGTTATGAGTCCACGTCAATAGGAGCTTTCATGGATGGTTAGTACCAAAACTATGCATTTCTGCAGCATTGGGAGCAGCCTCTGCCGAGGGATCAAGAACAGGCACCTCAAATGCCTGATAAACATAAGGTTCTCCATTTCAGGCTGGTCGGTCGAGGTTAAAAGGGATGGCCGTAGTGGTTAATAACTTATTTTTATGTGGGACAATTCTTTAGCACGAGTAACATTAGTCATGATCTAAGTTTGTTGGACTTCAGGGGTTCTGCATTTTGTGCAAGGGATTGCATCTCTTATGCCTGTTATCTTGATCATCACTGTGAAGTTTGCTTGGGACCCTGTATTATCCTACTGTACATGTACTCCTGAACATTAGCTTTAATGAAACCCTTGAATGGTTGAATGCATATGGTGTCCCCCATGTTATTAAAAAAACTGTGCTAAAGAAAATGAGCACTTGAATTTAAAAATACCACACTCCCATATGTGCCATATTATTCCTGCCCAGTTTTAACTTGGTTCATTATCTTGTGGCTTGAACATGAGAACTGAGGAAATATAAGTAGAACTGGGAAAGAAATTAAGTATGCATGACATCTTTTTGTGCCATCATGATCCCGGGGATTTGGATACTCTCCAAGACTCAGTTAAGCTTTTGGTAAGCACCAATGGGCTTTTAGTAAGCACCAATGGGGAAAACCATTTGGACACAATGTGGAGTATATGAATTTCTCATGAATGAACAATTCATACATATATATATCCTTTAAAATTTCTATAGTAGGATCAGGCCTTTAGCTGTAGGTACTGAACATTGGTACGCTGATTACTTAGCGAAGACAACATGGAAAGACTGAAAGGGAGTCATGATATTTCAGATTCGAAAGGAGCCTCACATCAGTGGTCACATATTTTTAGCACATTATTGATTATTGTATATTTTTTTGTGGGATTTTTTTAATATAAACTTCTTTGTAGGAAGATTGATAATTCCTCTTGCATTCAAGAGCAGTCTATCTCAAGGGTTTGGACGAGTATGACATGAACTGATCAGACTAGACTCCATGTGCTGCTTTTCTGATTATTTTTAATGCTTTCAGTTGGTTCTGTTTTGGCATACTGCCGGAAACAGAGGACGCACAACTCAGTATCCTTTACTGTAGCTCAAGCTTGTTCACTTCACTAAGAACATGATAATTTTTTGGTTACGTTACGAGGCAAAAATCCAATGGAGACTGCGAATAAATATATGCACGAGCGATGAGCTGAACTAATATGCTTAGGCCAGCCTTATACATGGCAGAAGAAGATACGTAATCCCAAATCGCAAATACAGCAGCATTTGGAGCAGGGAACGTGAAGACGATGCTATACGTGCATCTAGAACAGAAATTTATACCGTCAAGTTTGTTCAGTCGAAATTTAGCAGTAATGCAGTATATCGATAAACCACACGTGAAAGAGAGTTGCACGTTTGTTTCCGCACAGATATGCGAGCATGTATAGAACATAATTTAACAAAATGATTACTGCAAATAGCACAGAGCAAAAATTTTCTACTGCCAAAAAAAATTGTTCATTGGCCATATCTACTATATACCTCCTCAATAGGAGAACCCCACTTCATGAAGCCGCATCATTCCATAGGGCTTATGATCAAGTCCTTGGTACGTACTACTAAAGGTCTTCAAGAAATAATGAGACAACGAAAAACTCTCGCCAAGTAAATTTTAACTCACGGCAATTGACGCAGATCATCATGAACTGCCAAGGAACCTGATAGTTATTTATATCGTTGAGCAGATGGAAACATGGCATCCTATCAATTGTGTGATGGATCTTCGTCTGCAACAATGACACCACCTTCTCTCCTCCGTGTATATATATATATATATATATATATATATGTATATGTGTGTGTGTGTGTCATCCTCCTGTCGACAACAGCGCTGCTCCATTCTCGCTGCGTCACCACACCAGCCGGCAGCCGTGGCGCCGGGCCCGTGGTTCCTGACAAGGACATGAGCTCTATACAGACGGAGGTTGTCCTAATCGATAGGAAGGCTCGAAGTTCATTCGGGTTGAGTCAGCAAGGTGGAGGTCTAAATCAAGTTCGAGCCCATTTCGGGTTTCAGAATCAGTCTGTTATAAAACTAGTCATACGAGCGCTTACGGGCTCCGTTTTCGACGATCTACATATGGATGGAAAGCTAATTAGATAAGGAAGTCAATGCAAGTGGTCTCACATCAAAATCCCTTCGGAATCAACGGGAATCGTCGAAGCAAGTCAGCGTCCAGAATCTGCCATGGTGCTGCGACACCGTCTTTTGGTCCGTTGGACCGTGTATCGTGTTTGGGCCCATTAGGGGGCGCGTCCAGGGGGTGACGCCCAAGACTATAATTTACAGTCATCGCTCTCCTTAGAGTTTGGGTTTTGTTTAGTTCTTGATTTTCTCGTGAAGATGCTATCGTTTTGCTGCAACTGTGCCGCCAAGGCTGCTTGCTGTGAACCAGGGCCCCAGTTCTCGATCTTATTCGTCTGTGACGATGAGTCCTCTCGAATAAAGACTTGAACTCTTTCTTGTTTTTCATAAGCCTCATATTTATTTGTAATTTCAGATTGCGTTCATCCCGTTCTTGCTTGTGTTCTCGATTCGCTTGCAGGAAAGTCTTCTCGGCGAGGTCAATCGCGTTCGCGTGGTTGATAACCAACGGAGCAGTGGTGTAACGGTTGCGGGGGTCCGAATTAGTCTTGGTTCGAAGCCTAAATCATGAACGTCGAGTCTCCACCAATCGACGCTATCATACCTTTCAAAAGATCAGCTTAATTAGAGCATTATCGTTAGTTAATTGGCTAACAACTAATTGAGAATTTGCTAAAAAAATTAGCACGCCTATTAGCCCTCTTATTTGGGTGCAAACTAATTTTAAGTCATGTTCGCTTGAACTTATCAGTTCGGTTTATTAGCCATGATAAAATATTTTTCTCTCACAACAAAACAGCATCAGCCGACTTATCAGCCGTAAAAACTATAATCCGAATAGATATCTTCAATTAGTTAGTAATTAGTCTTTGTATCCAAATAATTCGCGGTTTTATGCCACCACTTCAAACTTGGTTGAGTTGGGCAAGGAAGATTTTACAATTCGCGGTTTTATGCCACCACTTCAATCATTATGATTTGTACTTGTTTCCCAAAAAATATCACGACTATGATTTGTACGGAGTACTTGTTTCCCAAAATATTACGATTACGGGCTTGTTTAGTTGGCGATTTTTTTGGGAAATAGTACTGTAGCACTTTCGTTGTTATTTGACAAATAGTATCCAATTATAATCTAATTAGGCTTAAAAGATTCGTCTCTATAGAATTTCGTCTAAACTATGTAATTAGTTTTATTTTTTATTTATATTTAATGTTTCATGCATGCGTCTAAAGATTTAATGTGACGAAAAATCTTGAAAAATTTTGTAAAATTTTGGGAACTAAACACCACCTACGACTAGCTAGAGTAGTTGGTCTGCGTGGCGTTAGTCGTGGTCTCGTGGATCTGGTAAGGTAAGCCGTCGTCTTCATCATCTTGGCCGATCTCCTTGTCTTATGGCGTCCTAGGCAGTCACCAGCCCTCGGAGCGCAAGCCCTCCAGGACAAGGTCGCTGTCACGGTAGCTCTCCACGTCGCCGTCCCTGACGCGTGCGACAGCCGACGACAGGAGGCCCCTCTTCCACCCCTCCAACAGCGGGAAGCCGCAGTGCTTGGCCCCAAACTCGTCGCAGTAGTCCATGTCGAAGAAGACGGTGTGCGAGAGGCGCCTGGGCACGCCGGCCGCCTCCCTGGCGCGGTGGTACTCCTCCGCGGAGCGCAGCATCTCCTCCTCCGGCGGCAGCAGCCTCCGGCCAGACAGCACCTGCGCCACCCACCTCGCCTGCGCCTCGTAGAACCGCGGCACCAGTACCAGCCTGGGAACGCCCACGAAGGACAGCGACGGCGCCAGCGCCGGCGGGAACGTGTGCTCGAACAGCGGGCCGACGCGGTTGTCGTCGACGGTGAGCAGGCCACCCGTGTCCAGGAACGGGAACCAGAAGGCGTACCCAGTGCAGTAGATGATGGAGTCGGCGACGACACGCGAGCCGTCGGCGAACGTCACCTGCCCATCCTCACACAAGCACTCGATCTGGAGGTGCAGGTGCAGGTTGTGGTGCCTGGCGACAGCCTTGGAGACGGCGGGAGTGAGGCCCTCCATGGACTTGACGCTGACGTGCACCTCCCTCGCCACCCCGGAGAGCTCCTGCGCGATGTCCTTGCCGCTCTCATGGAAGCCCACGATCACCACCACCTCGCCGTCGAAGGAGTCGGGGACCCGGTACGAGTGGGAGTGCAGCTGCCTCCTGCTCCACTTGTCCATGCCTATACTAGAAGCTCCATCAGTTGACCAACAGGGCATGAACACAACTTAATTTCGACAGGGACAAAATTCTTAAATCTATCCATCACCATCAGTGTACGCAATCACTGACGACAACGGCGACAACAACGACGCAATCGATCAGAACCAACCTACCGCTGATGGTTGGGAGCCGTGGCTGGGTGTATTGGCCGACGGTGACGACGACGGCGTCGAACACCTCCTCCGTGGTGACCGCGTCGCCCTCGCAGTCACCACGTCTCGACCACCTCACCGTCCACCGCTTCACGCCGTCGTCAGCGGCGAGCGGCGGCGCCAGGCCGACGTGCAGGACCTTGGTGTTGAGCCTGACGACGTCCATGAGCCCGAATGCGTCGCAGAAGTCCCTGATGTACCTGAGGAACTCCGCGTGCCCCGGGTACCGCCGGGCGTCGCCGGTGCCGTCGTTGCTGGGGAAGAAGGGGAAGTCGGCGAAGCACGTCAGCTCCCTCGGGCTGATGAGCCGGACGGAGGCGTACATGCTGCTGTGCGCGCCGGCCGTCCTCGGGTCGTACAGCCACTGCCCGCCGACGCCGCTGCTCTGCTCCATGACCGTCACGTCGTGGCCCTCCCGGAGCAGCTCGCGGGCAGACGCTAGCCCCGAGACGCCGGCGCCGATCACGCACACCTTTTTGGATGACACCATCTCGCCTCGCCGCCGGTGGACCTGCAGACACACTGCCGCCGGTGTCCCCGATGGCGTCTCTGCTCCAACTTTATTTGTAAGGTCGTCAATACTCAATACGTGTGCTGATGCAGGGATGCTTGACTTCTAAATATGCTCATTTAGACATTTCGTTAACCACTGCCAACATGTAATATGATACTGTCGATACAGGTATATTGTTAAGTATGAACTCGAAGCTCAGAAGATTCTGCGCATCTGCTAACAAAAGCAGGCAGATGACACAGAAAGCCAGGATCACAAAATAAATACGGTTCAACCACAAAGGACGTCCACAATCACTTTAGTGATTCAACAAACCATGCCAAATTATGGTACAGGTTAAACACTTGCGTCAACCAAAGCAATGTGAACATTATATCACTTATTACATGCTTATACATTGGACTATTACAACAACAGATATCCGATCAAAAACTTCATTTCCCAAGACTATCATATACAAAGGCACAATCTTACACAACTATACACTCGTGTACCACAGAGCCCCCAAGAAGAAATGACTTCACTTTGTTTAGGGTCTATTCCAGCAATTAGGTCCAAGTTTGGATTTACCACCACTGCACCAGGCTCACAGTATTGGCAACTCTTATGATTCCTCATTCTTTACTGGAGTCCACTGTGCAGCTTCTTTCTTTCTCCTGATAAGAAATCCAAAGGAAAATCCCAGGAGCAGTGCAAACAATACACTGCCTCCGATTTCCAAGTACAACGGAGAAATTTTCCGCACGGTGCTGTCTCCTGTACCATGTTTGGTACCATCCACCGGCTCAGCAACACTACTGTTACTAGATACCAGGCCAGAAAATATCTCCACCATATCATGGACTTGTCCATCATGGTTCCCCACATAGGTTAATGTTAGCTTCTCCCTTGTTGCTACAAGCCTTGTGTATCCAAACTCACCGCCACGGTACATGGACCTCTCAGGCTGTGGAAAGATGGGGACGTCTGGGTGATCAGGCCTCGGTTGCCATATGGGTTGCCAGTCTTGCCCGCCCATCCCAATCACAAGATGCACAGGAGCACCAGAGTATTGGAAGCTTGATGAAGTGTTGACACATTGGATGTTCTTCATCGGGCAGAACCTCTCATACCTGTGGACATGTCCCCATAGTGCAAGGGTCACATTGTATGTCACCAGCAGCGGTTCCAAGTGCTGGAGCATCTTCTGTTTCAAGGCTGCGTCCCTGGTTTCATCACTTGAGGTGTACATGGGGCGGTGGCCCTGAAAAACAACAAATGGTGTTCTGTTTCGGTTCACCTTCTCAAGGTCTGCTTTCAAGAAGTTGTACTGATCACTGCCCTGAACAAAATTTGTTTCGGTTGACATGTAGACGAAATGCACCACACCTGAATCAAAGGAGTAATAAAGATTCCTGGTGTCTGGGCCACCATTACCAGTAGGCAGGATAGAATTGCCAGGCATTCTGAACTTGACGCTATACGGTATCCCACATTCGCCCCCACCGTCCTTTCCATATGTAGCCCACCATGGTTTCCAAGGTTGTGATGGCCAATCGTACTCATGATTTCCTATACAGACATGGTATGGGGTATTGGCAGCAATAGGCTCAATCTGGCTGAAGAAATGATCCCATACCCAAGAATAACCTCTAGCATAGCTGATGTCCCCAATGTGTGAAATGAAGGCAGGTTTATCCCCAAGGGCTTCAATATCACGGAGGATCCATTTTACAGTGGACAAGCTCTCAGCTTGTGTGCGAATGTAGGTGTTATAAGGCACATAAGTTCCCATGTCACCAAACAGAAACGCGTTGGTCTCATTGGCTTCACTGTCACGTGAAATAAAGCTGTATATCTCACTCCATCCTCCTGTGTCACTACCAACCTGCCAAAATGGTCAAGTTGATTAAATTTAATAGACGAGGAGAATATATATAAAAAGCATGCTCACACGGGAAAAGGACAGTGGTGTTCAACTCCCCACAAAACTGGATCCTAGTTCTAGTATTCAGAACAAAAAAACTAAATTTTAAGGAATTACGATTTCCCAATAAAAGGCCTGATGTTCAAACTCTTCACTCAAACAGAAGTAGTGCTTAAATGCTTACGGCGCCTTCTAACAATCTAGTAAGTTCTCAGAAACCTACGCTTCAGGGATGAATATACTAACTTCAATTCTTCAATGGAATGCTCATAGATCATACTTCAAGTGGTAGTGCTAGCTACAGCAATACAGTTGGTTGCACTGAATCCTATTTGTTATTTTGCAGTACATCAAATCAATGCTGGACACTTCAATATTCAGTAGTGTAGAAAGCTTGAAATATTCATATTCACTACACAACCATCAGTTCCTTAGCATTCAGTGCTAACTACACTTCTTTTCTTGAGCACATTGACATTTCTAACCATATTTGCTACTAAGTAATACAAGTACATTCTGAAAGTTTCAAAATCCGTCCAGTCACAATTTACATCAGCAACTGCCAGTAGATACATACAACTCAAGTGAAGCAACAACCTAAGAACAAGTTACATGACAATGGACAAATTGTCAGCAAGTGAGGATATTCCTCCCTTTAATGAACTCCCACTATGCATACTTCCAAGATTGCAGAACTTGAGAATCAAAGCCTTATGGCCACATATGCTGAATACAAAATTCAATCTTTTTTCTGCACCCTCCCAACATATAGCTATAGTACTTCAGATATCTCCACTAGGAGCTGTATAACTAATGAATACAAATCTTACTGTGCCTCTAATGCTGAATCAACAAATCTTACTATGCCACTAATTCTGAATCAACACAATTTAATCTTAGGAACACAATGATCCATCCAGCACACTCTAAACCACAAAATTTCAACCCTTGTGCACCTCAGGTAACCCTAACATTTAGGCTAAGCATGTATGGCTTGAGAGGACCTAGTACCTTTTCTTTTCTGGAACAAAATTTGCATAAGTAAAATACTGTTTTTTATATATAAAAGATGGTACAGAGCCAAATTTGCTACCTAAAATCAGAAAATTTGAACCATTCCAAGTTGCAGCAGGGGACAATTCACCGTACCTTGTAAAAGTACCTCCTTCCGGTCTCCAATCCCTTCATGAGGCCGTCGAAGACGAATCCCGGATCCCTCCAGGCGACGCTGCTGTTCGCCGGCCAATCGCACATGTGCTTCTGCTCGTACGTGCTCACATCCGTGCCCACCTCCCTCCACTCCTTCTCGTCCTCCTTCTGCAGCCCGTACCTGACGACCCTCTTCCCGCGGTCGCCGCACACGAACAGGACCCGCATCTCGTCGATCCCATCCGCGAACGCGAGGTGCACCTGCTCGGGGCGAGCGGGGTCGCCGACGGAGACCTCGCCGGAGACGGCGACACGGTGCTTGCCGTGGGGGAGCGGGTTCCGGTCGTGGTCGATGTGGTGGTAGGAGTACTCGTTGGCGGGCCAGCGGAAGAGGCGGAACTGGTAGGGCGCGCGGAGCGTCGGGAGGCGCGGGAGGGAGAGCTCCCCGGAGCCGCCGCGCCAGGAGGCGGAGCCGTTGAGGAAGAGGTAGCCGAGGAAGTCGCGGTCGCGGGAGGATGGCGGCGAGTAGATGGCGACGTAGTCGAGGCCGTCCGGGGCCGGAAGGCCGGACCAACGGATCTTGATCTGGTGGCCGGAGAGGGACGCGGTGAGGGTGGTGCCCGCAGCAGCCCCGCCGGCGGCGATGGCCGCGACGGCGAGGAAGAGGAGGAAACGGAGGTGGGGGTTTTCGGGGTACATTTTAGGCAAATTTTGGGCTAGCACGCTGGGAAACGATGTTTTGGCTGCGGCACACCGTCAACTGTGTTATTGGCTGAGACACCTTACGAATTCGGGTTTGTAACATACCGTGCGCAGTAAACAATCATTTTCCCTGGTTTGGTTTTGGATAGAGAACTTTTTGGAAATGACGATGGGTGCCCCCTGGGTCGACTTGACTTGCCTGGTTGACCTAGCTGCTCTTGCAATTCCCCATCCCTGGCCGCCATCAGTCTCACCGTCGCCACCAGTTTAGCCGTCGCCCTCCTCTCCGCACCCGCGCTCCCCCCTTGTCTCCTTGTCCACAATCGGCGCCACCTTCCTCTCCGCAACTATGTGTCCATAGATCCAAGCAGAGGAGTTGGACGAGATGGCACCAGAGAAACGTAGGAATCGCTTGGGACCGAGGAATGAATCACCATCGAAGGGCCTAAATCTTGGTTGGGTTCCAGAAGGGTAAGCATTTTTGGCCATTTGATGTGCAAGTTGTTCAATTAACTATTTCAGTGTATCTCCATCAAGTGATTTGGTTCTATTTGGCGTTATCAATATGCGTTAAAGCCTCGATCGATTTAGGGTCGATTTAGGGTTTCAATTATGAATCACTTTTCATTGTTCTCTACTATTTTTTCATTTGTTTTAGAATGGATAGTAGTTCGGCGTGCAGAATTGCTGCGCGCGTTCCAAATTATGTCGAGGTTTGCGATGATGGTAGTCATGTAGTGCACCCAGATTCAAATCTTGAGCTTGTTGTTGATTGTGATTCAACCAACTTGATGGACCTAAAAGATGAAATAGCAAAGGGAGTGAAGCATGGTTCGAATCAAGGAATATCAGTTTGCTATTGGAACAGGACTGTGTCCGCTTTCACCAATGTAACTTCTGATGCCAGCTTGATGGATGCAATGGACCTGTATTGGGAGATGAGGAGGTTGCCTCTGTTTGTGGCAGTTTATGACACAGTGACAGTTGAGCACAGCCAAAGTGTATCTGTTGAACCTTCTACACATCATGTCGGCAGTGCTAGTGTTGCCACAGAGCCCCTCCCTCTGGCTTTGATTGAGTATGTTGCTGAGGATGAGACAGAAGATGTCGTAGCTAACAATGCAGAGATAGGGACTACCAAAACCAAGGCTAAGTCTAAGAGAGGTAAGGGAAGGAAAAGGGATCTCTCAGATGATGAGGAACCATGGGATGAGGATGAGGTAGAATATGTGGGTCTAAATGACGAGCATCCGTATTTATCTGATATTGAAGAATAGCTAGAACATGAGGGGCAATCAACTGATGGTGACTGTAGTGAGTTGGATGACCTTTTTGTTGATGATGAAGCTAGATATGAGATTGTTGAACATGTGACTGACCTGGAGAACCCAACCATTGCTCTTAGTGTCACATTTGAAGATGGAGATACTTTTAAGAGGACAATTAGGTAGTTTGTTGTTCTTAATGAGTTTGAAATTGATGCACATTATAGTGAGGCTAAAAGGTACAGAGGGTTCTGCAAGGGCAGAAGTAGCAAAAAGAAGAAGTGTAGGTGGAGGATTCATGCTTCTGAGCTGCAGGATGGCAAGACATGGCAGGTCACCATACCTGCTTTTAACTATGTAATTTACAGTTATATGTGGTGTATTGTTTGTTTCATGCCCTTGTAAGCTGATTTAGCCCTTCTTTTTTGTTGCAGATAAAAAAGCTCCATGCTAAGCATAACTGTGCTAGCACTTCCAAGCTTGACCAGAACTGCATGGCTACCAACAAATGGGTCAGAGACAGAGTCATTGACATTCTTAGGGATCAACCAAATACTGGAGCTACAGAACTAAAGAAAGATCTGGAGAAGAAGTTCAAGATCATGCTATCTTACTACATGGTTTGGGATGGGAGAAGGTTGGCTCTAGAGCAAATAATGGGAAAGTGGAATTACAATTTTGCTGATGCTTTTAGTTTCAAAGCAGAGGTAGAGAGGACCAACCCTGGAAGCATAGTGGAGATAGAGTATGCTCCTGTTGGTAAAAAGATGAGGTTTACTAGGATGTTTATTGCATTGAAGGCTTGTGTAGATGGGTTTCTCAATGGCTACAGGCCATTTTTAGGTGTTGACTCCACTGTTTTGACAGGAAGGTGGAGGGGTCAATTGGCATCAGCTTCAGCAGTTGATGGTCACGGCTGGCTATTTTCAGTTGCATATGGGGTGTTTGAGTCAGAGTCCGTAGATAGCTGGAAGTGGTTTTTTGAAAAGCTTCAGACTGCAATAGGCTCACCTCCTGGACTTGTGATATCCACAGATGCAGGCAAGGGTATAGATAGTGCAGTTATAGCTGTGTTTTCAAATGAAGTGGAACATAGAGAGTGTATGAGGCATCTAGTGAAGAACTTTCAGAAGAGGTATAGAGGGGCTGTTTTCAAGAAACACCTTTGGCCTACATGTAGAGCTTTTAACAAGAAGCACTATGAGCATCACTACAAGACCATGCAGAAAGCTTCTCCAAATGCAATAAAATGGATAGAGGAGAACCACAAACATTTGTGGAACAGGTGGAGATTCTCACCGGATAGCAAGTGTGACTATGTCACAAACAATATTGCAGAGACATTTAATAGTTGGATCAGAAAGGAGAAAGCACAATCAGTCATCCCACTGATGGACAAGATAAGGCAGATGATTATGGAGAAGCATGACCTTAGAAGAAGGTTATCCAACAAGATGATAGACAAGATCCTTGCTCATGTAACTAAAGATCTGAATGCAAAAAGCAGAAACCTGAACTATGTCATTCATAGAGGACACAACAACATAGCTGAGATTCAAGGCACAACTAAAGAGCTGAAGACCTGGAGACGATCTAGATAACAGAACATGTAGTTGTAATAGGTGGTAGATCACTGGGCTCCCCTGCACTCATGCCCTTTGCTTCATTAACTCACTGAGAAACAAGAGTGCAGAGGACTATATTGATGACTACTACTCTGTTGATGTGTTCAAGAAGGCATATGCCGGAATTGTAATGCCTATGATAGATAGGAACCAATGGCCCAAGGTAGACATGGGTTTCAAACTGTGGCCACCAATCCTAAAGAGGGCAGCTGGCAGACCTAGAACAAGAAGGATAAAGGGTGCAGAAGAAGGAGGGAGAACCAATGGAATGAGACAGTGCAAGAGGTGTGGACAATTTGGTCACATGATGAAGACTTGCAATGAGACAGTGTATGACAGTGATGCTCCACCTCCAGCCGCACCTAAGCCAAAAAAAGAGAGGAACAAAAAGACAAAGGCTGCAAGCACTGCATCAACCCAACAATCCCAAACTGGAGCATGTTCCATCACCATTACAGCCCCACTACTAACCAACAGTCCTGCAGGCAACACTAGGAGGTTACATATCTCACTACCCTTGAACTTGTAACAATTTGCTTCTACTGTACTAATGTCTTTCATTTGTTAACAGTCGCAAGAGGAAGATGGAAAGAGATGGTGCAGAATCCACTGATGGACAGAGCACGAAGGGAGTGAATGGAAAAAGGCAAAACAATGCAAGGGAGACAAGGTGCAGCCGAAGAAAGATCTAGGCAAGGCCAAGAAGCAGCTGGTGATGGATGTGCTTGTTGAGTGAAATAATTGCAAGTGTAGTGTTTGCAACCTGCTGATGATGCTTTTGGAAGATGACTTCTAATGTTGTCTAGAACTATGCTTTTGTAGCCTTTGTAATGTAATCAACCATAATTGGCCTAAATTCAAACTTTTCGTTGTTATGTGACTTGGCTATAAGCCAAACTTGAAGGCTTAAATTCAGACTTGTCGCTGTTATGTAACTTGGCTCAAAGCCAAACTTGATGGCTTGTAATGTTAAGACTAGATTGACTTGCACTTGATTTATTTTATAGTTGCCATGCACTAAAACACATACACTTCATTGACAACCAAATTAGAACATCAGAACATACAGTAGCATTCATTGACACATAAGGGAGACATAAGTGATAGACATCAACTAAAAGTTCATACAGGATGCCTACATTAACTCTGACAAATCAATGCTCACTTCACTAACACCACCAAGAGAAGTAGCACTACAATGAACATAATTGCTAGACCTAAAACAAGCAAACGATCGCCTATCTTGTCGATGTTGCTTCCTATTGACTTATTGGCATCAACAATTTTCTTTAAAGCGGCATGTGCATCCTTCATAGATGCGGTTGTGCTTTCTAACAGGGTAGTGCATCCTCCAATTGATTCCTTCAAAGACTCCATGGCTTGAATCAGCTCCTGAGAGGACATCCTTGGATCCATGGCTTGAGTCAACCCCAGAGACGGCGACCCTCTACCGATCTTTGAGAAACATCGTGGAAGCTTGGATTTGCCGATGAGGTACTCAACGTATTGGTCCTCCCACATGTAGAACTAACAAAAGAAGATGAGGAACAATGCTCAGATGAAATCGGCCATACAACTACATCAATAAGCGGATAAAATTGCAGATCTACCAACTTACATGGTTAATTAGAGGACACTTGTAGAACCTCTGCCCAAAGCTCTTGTCCTGCTTCGACACTAGGCCAATCAACTGAGCTCCACACTTGCTGCAATCGACCAGGGGAAGGTTGCTTGTGCCATCCCTAAACGCGTCCAAAGATGACGCGCTCGAGGCAGCCTCTGTCTTCGAGCTCGAAGCCATCTTCCCCTCCTGTCGGGGCATCGAGTGCTAGGGTTTCACGGGACAAGAGCGAGAGAGAGAAGAGAGGAAGACGACCGACTGGGGAAGAAGAAGACGGTGTGGGGGATGAGGCAGCGACCGGGTGGGGCTTATTGGGTTGGGTCGCACCACTTGACTCAGCCAGGGGCAAACTCGTACAGTCACCTAATGTTCTCTGTCCAAAACCAGGGAAAATGATTGTGTTACTGCGCGCGGTGTGTTACAACAAAGGAACCCGAATTCGCAACGTGTCTCAGCCAATAACACAGTTGGTGGTGTGCCGTAGCCAAAACAACGTTTCCCCAGTGTGCCAGCCCAAAATTTGCCTACATTTTACTGGGGACGCCGTGGAGAAGCTGCTGGTGACGTGTCCTGAGCAATTTAGGTGAGCACGCAGGGTTACCGACGGTGTGGGACCCACCCGTCAGTTTAACGATCCGGGTTGGAGTACTAGTGTGAGTCAAACGAAATATTCCTCACAACTGTGGGAAGAATTTCCTTGGTGAGAGTACGTGGGGGTATAACTCCAGGTAGCACGGCAAGGGATATGGGCCGCGACATCAAGACTTACGACGCACGACGCTGTTCGACGTACACCGTAAGACAGCTAGAAGATCTGATCGGATACTATAGATATTATAATCTAAATAGAATACTTGCCATGTAACCGACTAGAATACTTTTCTTTTAACCCTACCCTCCAGAGTATATAAGGAGGGACATGGGTCCTCTAGTCGGAGGATCCCCAGATAGATCATCTCATAACACAATCCACCAAAGACACAGGACGTAGGGTTCTCTGTCTCTCGCGTTCTGTGTCACCATTCGGTTCCCTCACGTGTCACCATTCGATTCCCTCACGCGCACCTCCACCGATTCATCTACTACCATGGGTATACCTCTCGATAAACTGCTGGACGTATTTCGTCGACAGTGGCGCGCCAAGTAAGAGGTGTGCATGCTGATTTTATGGTGAACCAGATGACTTGTCTCAAGATCAACTCGACGTTCTCGGTGAGATCAACCTTTGATTAGTGGCGTCCGTGATTCAATCCGGGAGCCTGGCTTCACGTCGGATGCAACGTCAGGAGAAGGTTAACGACCGAGCTGTAGGGCGCCGCAACCTCCCTGACGACGTCAGCACAAGGCCCCGCCGCCACGCGTGCTAGATGAAGGTCCATCACCAAGCCCTGACCCAACGCGATCCGTCGATCGATGACGATCAACGTATTGATTATTATCCCTGCATGTCAAGGTCTTGCTTAGATTGTAAGTTTTTTCACTCTCTCTATCACATCAAATCTTTAGACACATATATGGAGTATTAAATGTAGATAAAAAAATAACTAATTACACAGTTTGATTGTAAATTACAAGACGAATTTTTTGAGCCTAGTTAGGCCATGATTGGATAATAATTATCAAATACAAACGAAAGTGCTACAGTGCCAAATACTGATTTCTAACCCCAATCTAAACAAAGCCCAATTTGAATGTATATGCATATATGCATTACGCATGCATGTTCGGGAGGGCTTCCTTATTTGCTGATCTACACTTCGGGATGTGACTCCAACCTCATCGATCTAAACAGGCTAGGTCATGCTTTTGATTCCAATTAAATATTTTATATAAAATATATGTTTGAATATCTCTACATCCCTACGTGACTACAATGCAGGAGACGATCAACTGCGCCCTTCACCCTCAGCCTTCGCAGCAACGCCCTAGCACGATTTGAGCAGTTGCCGACGGCGCACGATCGCGACTCCGAGTCGGCAAGCAAGGCCACGTCGAAATCCTCAACCAACGAGCAAATAAGGAAGGAGGCGTCCACGTACGTCAGTCGGACATGCAAGCAAGCAAATTTTGCTTAGTCTACATCACCATGATGTGGAGATGACACAAGCAAGCTAGCCAAAAACGATTATGATGATCTACATCCTCCTGACCCGCTTTAAACGTGGGATCGGACTCCAGTGCGAATTGCGCCACCAAGAGAGCCGCTAAGTGAGCTGTCTTAGCCGCTAATCACGAGCCATCCGACTGCAGCGAGCCACCAAGCAAGCCGCCGAGTGAGCCGCTAACCGAGCCGCCCGAGCCACCAAGCGAGCCACCCGAGCCGCCAAGCGAGCCGACCGGACTACTTGCTCTGACCACTTACCGCGTCACAATGATGATCGCCGTGAAGAACGGCGCTGTGACAACCGCGATCGCCGCCATGACGACAGGCCGAAAAGCTCGAGGGCCGGGCAATTTCGTCGACGCCGACCAGACATTCTGTCTAAAGATAAGTACTCTTCCTATAAATGTATTTAATACAATTTTCTCCTCGACGATTCTCCATTTGTTCTCCATATTTAATATGCTTGAGAAGCTCCACTCGTTCTCCATGTTTAGTATCTTTAAGATACTTCATTTAATTTTTATGTATACCATCTTAAAGATGACATACACTTTCGCCTCAACGGAGAGGGAGTCCGCAGCTGCACTTCGACGCCGGATCCGGCGGTGGTGGGCTCGGCAATGCCCGCGACGGCCGCCCCCGACGTCGGCAGCGACACGGCCAGGTCGGGCTCCTGGCATCGGCGGATGCACGGGTCGGTGCCAGGGGTGGGGATTGGATGGGAGGTGGATGGGGAGGAGGATGTGGAGGGGGAGGAGGTGGCGGGGGCCGCCGGCGGCGGCGTCGGGCTATTGTTTGACTGGGGCGGCTTAACTGAAGCTCCGGGGGTTGGGAGGGGAGGGGAAGTGGGAGGTGGAGGCGGGGGGCGCCGGCGCCGGAGAGGCTACCGGTGCCGGCGCCAGCGGCGGGGACATGATCCTCAGGGTGGGTGCGGGTCGGGGTGAGGCCGCACCCCCCTGGTTGCTGTCTCTGACACTATGAACACTTTTTCCTTCCTTACGGCCTTACCGGCAGGGAAAGAAGAAATCGTCCGTCCAGTAGATAGAGTAAAGGGTAGGGGAAAGGGCAGAAACCCGGACGACCGCAAGAGAAACCGCTAGCGCCAGGTGAGGAGGCCTGGTCGGTCGAGGTTAGAAGGGATGACCGTAGTGGTTAATAACTTATTTTTATGTGGGACAACTCTTTAGCATGAGTAACATTAGTCATGATCTAAGTTTGTTGGACTTCAGGGGTTCTGCATTTTGTGCAAGGGATTGCATCTCTTATGTCTGTTATCTTGATCATCACTGTGAAGTTTGCTTGGGACCCTGTATTATCCTACTATAGGAAAAAGTCTACCTGACCCCCTCAACTATCATACTTGGTCTACTTCACCCCCTCAACTATGAAACCGTCTGTTTTACCCCCTGAACTATCTAAAACCGTCTGTTTTACCCCCTGAACTATCTAAAACCGTCTGGTTTACCCCCTGGGGCGGCTTTCAGCGGCGGTTTTGCTACAGTAGCAGCGGGTTTGCTACAGTGACGTCGGGTTGCTACAGTACCCGTGGTTTTGAATTTTCTTTTTTTTTATTTTCGGTGAATTTTTGAAAAATCATAGTAAATCATAAAATGAAAAATCTAATTTTATTGGACTCCACATGAGTAGATCTACATAGTGAATATATAATACGGTATACTTTAGTACAAATTTTTTACTGTAGCCTTAGATTAATTGGAAAATCCAATTTTATCTGTAATTAATTAGAATTTATCTATAACTAAGTTATACATAGTCCAATGAGTACGAAATTTTTACTATAGTTCAAGCATACAATAATTAGCGTACCATAAAAATTTCACCATAATTGGACCATAGAAGCTGCAGCTATGAATTATTCTAATTAATTACAGACAAAATTGGATTTTCCAATTAATCTAAGGCTACAGTAAAAATTTTGTACTAAAGTATACCGTATTATATATTCACTATGTAGATCTACTCATGTGGAGTCCAATAAAATTAGATTTTTCATTTTATGATTTTTCTATGATTTACTATGATTTTTCAAAAATTCATCGAAAATAAATAAAAAAAAGAAAATTCAAAACCATGGGTACTGTAGCAAACCCGTCGTCACTGTAGCAAACCCGCTGTACTGTAGCAACCACCGCTGAAAACCGCCCCAGGGGGTAAATCAGACGGTTTTAGATAGTTCAGGGGGTAAAACAGACGGTTTCATAGTTGAGGGGGTGAAGTAGACCAAGTATGATAGTTGAGGGGGTCAGGTAAACTTTTTCCTCCTACTATACGTGTACTCCTGAACATTAGCTTTAATGAAACCCTTGAATGGTTGAATGCATATGGTGTCCCCCATGTTATTAAAAAAACTGTGCTAAAGAAAATGAGCACTTGAATTTAAAAATACCACACTCCCATATGTGCCATATTATTCCTGCCCAGTTTTAGCTTGGTTCATTATCTTGTGGCTTGAACACGAGAACTGAGGAAATATAAGTAGAACTGGGAAAGAAATTAAGTATGCATGACATCTTTTTGTGCCATCATGATCCCGGGGATTTGGATACTCTCCAAGACTCAGTTAAGCTTTTGGTAAGCACCAATGGGCTTTTGGTAAGCACCAATGGGGAAAACCATTTGGACACAATGTGGAGTATATGAATTTCTCATGAATGAACAATTCATACATATATATATCCTTTAAAATTTCTATAGTAGGATCAGGCCTTTAGCTGTAGGTACTGAACATTGGTACACTGATTACTTAACGAAGACAACATGGAAAGACTGAAAGGGAGTCATGATATTTCAGATTCGAAAGGAGCCTCACATCAGTGGTCACATATTTTTAGCACATTATTGATTATTGTTTATTTTTTTTGTGGGATTTTTTTTAATATAAACTTCTTTGTAGGAAGATTGATAATTCCTCTTGCATTCAAGAGCAGTCTATCTCAAGGGTTTGGACGAGCATGACATGAACTGATCAGACTAGACTCCGTGTGCTGCTTTTCTGATTATTTTTAATGCTTTCAGTTGGTTCTGTTTTGGCACGTAGATCAGTACTGCCAGAAACAGAGGACGCACAACTCAGTATCCTTTACTGTAGCTCAAGCTTGCTCACTTCACTAAGAACATGATAATTTTGTGGTTACGTTACGAGGCAAAAATCCAATGGAGACTGCGAATAATATATGCACGAGCGATGAGCTGAACTAATATGCTTAGGCCAGCCTTATACATGGCAGAAGATACGTAATCCCAAATCGCAAATACAACAGCATAGTCGCATTTGGAGCAGGGAACGTGAAGACGATGCTAGTATGCTACACGTGCATCTGAACAGAAATTTATACCGTCAAGTTTGTTCAGTCAAAATTTAGCAGTAATGCAGTACATCGATAAACCACACGTGAAAGAGAGTTGCACGTTTGTTTCCGCACAAATATGCGAGCATGTATAGAACATAATTTAACAAAATGATTATTGCAAATAGCACAGAGCAAAAATTTTCTACTGCCAAAAAAATTTGTTCATTGGCCATATTATTAAGAGTTGCAGCCAAGGAGAGGGTAGCATACAGAATGTACTTACATGTGTCGACCTTAAATAAATCATACTTCCACTGATAACAAATATAAGTGTCTAGGTTTGTCCAAGTCAAAACATAAATTGTATAGATTAGCAACACAAGATTGATTTTATTAGAATCATAATGAGAAATGTTTTCACAAAATATGAATATTGTGTTACTAATTTATGTAATTTATGTCAAAACTAAATAAGTTTGTGGTGGTGTGCGTCTTCTCCGTGTAGCCTCTCGAGAGAAAAAAAAAGTTTGCTGATGTAGTGGCTTTTTCTAGAATAGGAAGTAATTCCGAGACAGTGGTACTGTGGGTGCTGGTTGGCATGTCAAAACCTCTCCATCAGCAGTCACTGTGTAGGTCTCAGGGTCGACTTCTATTTTCGGAAGGGCGTCATTGAGCTTCATGTCAAGCTTTGTCAAACGGCGAACGCCACCAACAGCTTCCACCCTCTTTTCTAATTTGTACTCCATTGCAACACCAGCTTCTTTAGCAGCCTAATCATTGAAAATTGGCAACAGTCAATAACAATTTTGAAGCATTTCTTTTTTGTTCCTTTTACTTGATGGCTTGATGCGCAGTATGTTTCCTGTAGCCATATTTCTTAATGAAAAAACCTATTTTTTAACACCTTGATGTGCAATATGTTATATTTTATCATTTTGAAAAGTTAAGAAAGTTATTTTTCTAGGTTGTGGTAGAACCAAACACTACCTTGCTCACAAATGCAATTGAATTGGAACTTCCAGCCTTTCCAAATGCACCAAACATAGGTCGCATCACAACCTACATCAAGAGAAAAAAGATAGATGCTGTAACCTGAGCAAACATGTTATATACACACCATGTTCAAATACTTTAAAATAGGGTGCTACACCATGCTTCTCAGGCTCTTACCAAACTAAACTTAGTTATAATGGACAAAATTTTAACATTTACAAAAGGTCCATTTCACTACACTCAACTATTCAATTTGTCCACTTAAACCCCTTCCTCCCTAAATAAAATACAGACTCATTTAACTCCCCAAAACTATTCAGATTTGTCAATTTAACCCTTAATGAAATTTATCTTCTTGTTTCTCCTCCAAGTGTTGGGTTCAAATTTTGTGTGGTGCTAGTTTACATGATACTCTATGCTTCAAAAATATATTACAATTTTTTTGTGATTATTTTCATCAGTTGGGAGCATCTGTGTGCTACTGTAACCCTTCAGATACCAAAATGCACGAAAACTGTAGAAGATTTTTTTTCCCGAAAGGTTATGATGCCATGCATCATCCTGCAAAATTTGAACTTGAAACCCTATTTGTACAGGAAACAATACACATTTCATTGGGGGTGAACTGATTGAGCTAAAAAAATTCGCAGCAGTAAAACAAGTAGAAATTTTAATGAAAAGGGTCAAATGGAAATGTGAATTGTTTGGGGTAGTGAAATAGACTTCTCTTTATATTTAGGCAATTAGGCTAAATCGAAACATCATGATAAAAGTAGACAAATTCTTTATATTCAGAGTATCTCGTTGAAAGTAGTCCATACAGGTTCAGGTGTTGGAATACTAGCATTGGGATCACCCATATTAGCCCATGCAATTGCACCTCCCTTGACAACCAGTTCTGGTTTAGCGCCAAAGAAAGAAGGTTTCCAAAGAACAAGGTCAGCTAATTTTCCCACCTGTCAAAAATATGTAGGTTCAGTTAGACCTTGAATTGAGATACCAATAGAGGAAATGCTTAGCCAGCACTTCACTGGGTTTCATTACATACCGAAGGGATATTATTACTAATTAGATAGAAGTATGTCAATTAATGGTACAGCAAGTTGCATCTATGTGGAACATGACTTTCAGACATAAACAGTTTCTTGCCTTGTTCCTGATGCAGAAGTATTTTAAGAGTGACAACTCACACAGTTGCAAAACTGATACAATAGACATTTTCTAAATTTTATTTAAACAAAATATTATTATTTTTTTGAGTGGAAAATATTATTTTTCTACACTGCATGAGTCTATCTGGTACACTAAGGAAATAAGACACAATTACACATTGGTTTCTTTAACTTACATCAGGAATACCAAAGTAGACAAATCTTTCATCTTTACTAGTATCATTTCAAGGTACATGGCACAAGACAGCACCGTCAAAGTTTAGTTCTTCAGTGATAAGGAGCAAATAATAGAATTTTCTCAGTAACTAGAGTAGCACGCACCTCAACAGAACCAACAAAGTCTGAAAAACCATTCACTATTGCTGGATTTATGGTGTATTTTGCTATGTATCTTCTTATACGGAGGTTGTCATTGTCCTGGGCAGAGTCAGCAGATCCAGGTAAACTACCTCTTTGGACCTTCATCTTGTTTGCAGTTTGCCATGTCCGGGTTATCACCTAGAAAGCCAATGTTACATGAACTAACATAATTGCCAATGTTACATGAACTAACATAATTGAATCAATATAGCTGTAATTTCATCACCAAAAAAGTAGTTACTCACTAGAGGAGCTTATTCCTCAACCTAGAGGTACGAGTTACTCTAATTGTTTCATCATGGCTTCCTCGAGAAAGAAAAAGTCGCTGGGTTAATAATTTTGTCAGACTGTTAAGCTTATAGAGCCTCTGAACAAGCCCCAAACATGTTTATTGGAAGCAAGGGATAGAAAAGGTAGAAATAACTTGCTAATAGGATACAACCAGATGTTAGACAGTGATGATGACCACCCTAATCATTAGAATGAGAGCAGGTACATCAAGTTGTTCTGCCCAGGCTATCTACAGCTTAAGCAACACACTAATATCCACCAATAGTACTACCATCCATGGCGCAGATGCATTCAGATGGTCATAAGTTACCTTTGTGTGTTCAAAACAAACATGCACTCTGAACTCAACACAATTACCATTTAACATGTACATCGATTCCTTCAACATCTTCCAGCTAGGGAATCTTGAGTTCATCCCAAAGACAGATAGAAAGAAGAGGCTCATGAAAAAAAAAATCTCCCTGAGTTGTTCTCAGTATTGGCCTTTCTGCTTTTGGTTAACTAAAGTTGCTAGGTAATTTTCCTATTTTGTGTACTAGGCCACTTGCCAAACAAGCAGTCTCGTTACAGCATCAGCTCAAAAGAAAAGAGAAATGTAAGTTGACATAGCAATCATCGTATTGACTGTGTTCAGTGAATTTTCACTGGCAAAGCATGTACAAAGCTAGTATGCTTTCTAAGGTAAATATGTCAGCACTGATAGGCAAGGAGCTCCAGGCTTTCCACAAACAGTGTCAAAATGCTATGCAATTTCTTAACAACAAGAAAGGAAATTTTAGGATAATCATGTGACAGACCTCTCCAATGCGCCCCATGGCCTGTGAATCAGATGATATAATACTTATGGCTCCCATGTCATGCAATATGTCCTCAGCAGCAATAGTTTCAGCTCGAATTCTAGACTCAGCAAATGCTACATCTTCTGGGATGTTTTTATCAAGGTGGTGGCAAACCATCTGCACTATAACCACAACATATCACCACCAAAATTGTACACGGTATCTACAGTGCTGGATTGGATAATTGCATACCAGCATATCAAGGTGCTCATCTACAGTATTTGAAGTAAATGGCCGGGTAGGATTTGTTGAAGAGGGCAACACATTTTTTACCCCACAGACTTTGATGATGTCTGGAGCATGACCGCCACCTGCACCTTCACTGTCCAGTGTCCACAAGACAGTAAGAACATGATGAGAAAATTGACAGGTATAATGCATTAACACCACAGGTAAATATTGACACTACAAAGTAGACAACATTATTGACAGAAAATTTATGTTCTCAGAAATAAGAGGTCTATCTAAATAGTGCAGATTTGTGGTTCTGGAGCTCTGGTGTAGTGGTTGGCTACAGCATCGGTAAGGCTGGGTTGCAGAGAAAAAGGAGATTGCGAAGATAGATAGATGATAGATCTACCGCATGATCAATGAAATTGGTGCCATTTGCTCTCCATATATAATGGCAGTAGAACTGTCTCTAGTCTAACAGTCTTCAGAATCATGTCTAACCAAGGACACGTATCTTTGACAGTTTTCAACAAACTAAGATATGAAGGGAGCCTTAGACGCCTTTCCTACAGCTGATCCTCTTTTCCCTCCTTTGGTAGGTAAGCTGTATATGACAGATCATGTACTCGGCCATGTAGTCACAATTTCAACAAAATTTGTTTTTTTTTAAGTTTCCACATTTTCTTTTGAAAAGCTGAGGGTATATTCTATGACAAAGCACAAGGAGAGTTTCAGAAGCAAATCAACCTATATAAATGAAAAATAGAACGAATTCATTTTACTACTGTTCATTTCATACCTGTGATATGTATGTATGGCTCTATCTTTAAAAGCTGCTATTGTATGTTCCACGCAGCCTGATTCATTTAAGGTATCTGTGTGGATATTGACCTGTCAAAATCAGGTCAGCATTGAAACAGATAAACTGCAGTATACCAGAAAGACTACATAACATTAGGCATCTACCTGAATATCAAAATCTTCTGCAACAGATAAACAATTATCTATCGCAGATGGGGTAGTTCCCCAATCTTCATGCAGCTTCAAACCCATTGCTCCAGCTTTAATGATTTCAGCCAATCCTTCAGGCTTTGAAGTATTCCCCTGCTCAGTTTACAAAGGAGAACATGGACAATCATATTTGGAACAACAATAGAAAATTCACTTTCCTTAAATGTTTCAAAGTATTAGTCAACAAGCTACTCCCTCCAGTCAAAAATAGGTGACATTTTGGGCATTGACAAATTTCCCACAACATAACTGTGGCCACTAATTTTTTGAGAACATATTCTTCAAACATAGCAAATTATATTATTATAAAACAACTTTAGGATGCACATGCATTTGTATCATTTTCAAACATCCGAACTCAGCACCTAAAAAGTAATTTCCAATCAGAATTTGGAATGGTTGACTCCAGACATTCCAAAACCATCACTTGTAGTTACGAATGGAGTGAGTAAATTCTTGTTTTTCAACTGATTTTTTTTACAAGGGAAACAATATAGGAACTTATTGGTAGCCAGATATCCTCAAGACCTCAAGTCATTGTTGGGTCGTATACTCGTATTTGGTTTTCCTTATTAATATCAAGATGCCTCGAAGACAATCATCAACTGTTCTCCTATTTAACATAAAAATAATTTGTAGGAAACGCCAACTATGAAGCTTTACAACATCACACATTAGCATTTTCGCATGTACACGTTTTACTGTACTATATCATTGAGACTATTTACTCAAGGCCCACCTTGAAACAAGCTTGGTATGAAACAGCAGCTAATTTAATATTGTATATTTATGTATTTATGTATCAAATACTGAATTGTCTAATAGTTTAATTTCACAGCATAATAATTTATACCTTGCCTGTGAATCCCATGTTAATTGGCAATTGATCAGTGGACTGCAACATTAATTTCATTTGAGATGGTGCGGGAGTACAAGTTGTGGCACAAGTTCCATGTGCTGGTCCTGTTCCACCACCCACCAATGTCGTGATGCCTACACGAATATAGATATAACTTAAAGTTGTCATGTATATCGCTGACTACATCGGGTCACATTGTACATAAGACACACATCCTATTTGAAACTCAAGTAAACATCAAGTATTTACAAGCAACCCAAGCTCTGCCAGAATGATTTATGCCAGTGTTGGTACTCTTTGTTTGTAAAATGATCAAGTTGCCATGATAATCGAACTTAAAAAGTGTATTTGGTTGCCCCTAATATATAGTAGAAGTCAAGGATCCTAACCGCTTGCAATTGCCTCTTCTGCCAACTGAGGACATATGAAGTGAACATGGGAATCTATGCCACCAGCAGTTACAATCATGCCTTCAGATGCAATAACTTCAGTATTGACCTGAAATTTCATGAAATTTTATCTCTTCTCTTTAGCAAATTAATACGGAACGTTCAGGAAATAGTTAGTTACCCCAACAATCATGTTGCTATGGACACCATCCATGACATCAGGGTTTCCAGCCTTTCCAATAGCAACTATAAGTCTGCCTTTTATACCAATATCAGCCTTGTATATTCCGGTATAATCAATGATGACAGCATTGGTTATAACTGTATCTAGGCAGGAAGATTCTGGGTACCCTGTAGCTTGTCCCATGCCATCACGCAGAACTTTTCCACCGCCAAATATGCACTCATCACCATAAAAGGCAAAGTCCTTTTCAATCTCAGCATAAAGATTGGTATCACCAAGCCTAATCTTATCACCAGTGGTAGGTCCATAAATGCTCGCATACTTCTCACGATCAACAGTACAGTCAAATGGACCATCACCAATAAGACCTTCCCTGCATACAAACTTAAAAGATAAATTTAGGCAAAGAAAAGAAAATAAATGATTTTGTCGCTTGCTATCAATAAAATAGGAAGGAACAACCTTGCATCTGGATAATCTTCATGTCCAAAGCTATTTGCATTAACCTTCTGCATCACCTCATTAAGCCGTGAACTGTCAATAGGACCATCAGCAATGCCATTTCCACCTCTGATTACCTTATGACCTCCGATGCTTACAAGTGTAACACTTTTTGCATCCCCTGGCTGTAAAAAGATGTAGATATCAGATTCTTGAGGGTTTCAAAGTGGTATGTGCAGTACATTTATTAAAACAAGTAGGAGGGCAAATATGAGAATATAGTCTTAGCATCTTTAAACTGAAAATTGCTATAAGCATGGATGGAATGAAAGCACCTCAAACCGAACAGCTGTTCCAGCAAGTATGTTCAACCTCATGCCGTAGGCCCTTTTCCTATCAAAAACCAGGTAAGGATTGGTCTCTATAAAATGGTAATGGCTTCCAATCTGCAAGGTCAAACAATATTTGAAATTTTTCATGAGGGTTACAAGAGGATTGTAATTAAAAAAAACGCTTAAACCTTCAATAAATAGTAAATGAGGGAGTAATGCCATTTAAATCGAATTTATTAAACATTGTATTTAAATTCATCCAAAATGCTAGTTGGATCAAAGTAACATCACAAGAAACAAAGTTTAGTAATAAGAGGACTTTAACTTGAACAAGGCCAAGATAATACATTTATTGACTCAATGAAAGAGGGAAAGAGTGTAACACCCTAAAATTTGTACTTTTGAAAATAGGGTTAAAATGATTAATTTAGGAATTTTTGTGCTCATGAAATATAGGAAAATAAAATTTTTCATTAAATTAGAATTCATCATAAGGTAGCAACATGTTTGTGCATACATGCCGGTGCATTTGTTTCTTTGAATGGTGTGGATTTGATTCAAATTGAAAATATTCCAAAATGCTTTTGAAGTTGGCTTTGAAGTAAAAGAAAAGAAAATTAGGAAATAAAATAATTTAAAAAGTTGTAAAATTTATTTTTGAAAGCCTACCAAAATTGTTCATTTTGAATTGAATTAAAAAGTGTGTTTTAAATCATATTTATACTTGATTCGGTTCATATTTGAATTTGTTTTGAATTAAGAAAAGAAAAAGGATTTGGAAAAAAGAAAAGAAGAAAACTCTCCTCCCTCTCTCTAGCCCGAAGGCCATCTTTTTCTTTTTCCCCGCGTGGGCCGAGTTGGCCGCAGCCCACTCTCTCTTCTCTCCCTGGTCTGCTTCTCTTCCTCCCGCGCAGGCCCAGCTCTTCCTCTCCTGCGGCCCAGCTTCCCTCTCCTCAGCAGCCCACGCGTAGGCCTGCTTTTCTCCCTCCTTTCCCTGCCTTGACGTCGGCCATCCCCGCGGCCCAGTGTCACCCGCCCCCTCTCCGCTCGTGGGCTGGCCCAGCCCGAAGCTGTCGCGCCGCGTATCCCCTCCCTCTCACTTGCGCCGACAGGTGGGGCCGCCTTGTCAGCTCCATCCCCTCCACCAGCTCGTTACCCGCTTGGACTCCGCCACCGCCGCCGCCTGGAGTCCGTGCTGCCCCCGTCCCGCGTCCTTGCCGTGCGCGCTACGCCTGGCCCCCCATATAAGCCGAGCCGTACCGCGCTGCCTCTCTACCCCAACCCTAAAAGTGCCGCAACCGTTGCCCTTGCCCTAGCAAGCTCGCGTCGCCGTCCGCCGTCGACACGCCAAGCCGCGCGCCGTCTCTGGTGCTTGGAGGCCCCCACCAGTGCCCTAGGTGGGCTCGCCTCAACCTCCTCTTTCACCCCGTGCCTTTCCCGTTGAAAACCATGGCCGTATGCGCTTCCCCGTGCGTGCCGGCGAGCTTCACGCCGGCAGTAATGGCTTCCACCGCGCCGGCCTTACTGTTCCGGCCAGCCGCGCCCTCCTTCCCTCCCTCCTCTAATCCCCGCCGTCTAATCTAGATCCTACGGTCGATATGGCTTGATACCCCTTCGCGTGGCTTAATTTCATAAGAGCCCCTCGGTTTCTTCAAAATAGAACCCGCGGTCCACTGCGTATTTCACAGTTTATGTTTTCTTCTTTTAAAAGCGTATTTTGTTCGGTTAACTTCAAAAATACGTTTTCACCTATTTACAGTTTTGATCTTGTTTTAGCCATAAAATCTCCGTTTTAACTCCGATTTGATCCGTTCAACTTGCGTTAGGTTCATAATTAAGTAATCTACATGTTTATACTACTGTTAAATATGTTTTCAACTTTTAAAATTCGAGGTTAGATTTAATCTATTATTTTATTAAAGGAAATCTTGTTTAATTCATATCTTCTACGTTTTAGCTCCGAATTGACCCGTTCAAGTTGTGCTAGATTCATTACAACGAGATCTACGTGTTAGTGACAATGTTTATCATGTCACTAATACTGGAATTTCATGGTTTAACTTCTAATTTGAATAATAATTATGCAACTGGATTTTATAAATAAAATATGATTTGATTTACTTTAGTTTTATAATTCAAATCTAAATTTGACTTAATTCAATTTATATAAGCTTTTATATAGTTAAAACACGTGAAGCTTATAGTTTTATATTTTCTCTTATGAGTAGATCTTTCGGTAGCCGTTTCTTTCAAACCGTAGCTCTTATTAGCGTGTCTCTCGCGACTGTGTGTTCGTAGTGATGCGTAGAGTCGTGTTTCAAACTCTTTTATTTATTTTTCTATGATTGATGTATTGTTCTAATTTAGATCTATTGTTTGCTTTGTGTATGATTGCATGGATGCTTGTGTGGTGCTTTATGATCTTGTCCAATCGGTGAGTTATACGTGGTGAATCAAGAAGCAGATCTTTGAAGTTTTGGACTTGAAGAAGGATCTAAGTTTAATGCTCTCTGAATCTAGTAGTAATATAACAACGTTATTACATGTCTGCCAGTTCAAAAACATGTCTCGACACAAGTGGTATTGGATGTTAAAACATTAGCCAGAAGGTATGCCAACATGGCATTGAATGAGTAAAACCGAATTTAACAATTAGGAATGCAATTTCAATTTTCAAGAATGAGTTTAAGCCTACCTATCTCCTCTTTAGAAATTTAACAAAAGAAATTACTTACCATTTTTCATTTTGACAGCAAAAGGATAAGTAGGAAAGAAAATCATTGCAGGTTTGCACCAAGGTCCAAACAAAAATATCTAGGCATGCTCACCTGAATGGGTCTGTCTGCCTTGTTAACAACCTTCAGAGTTAAAGCCCTGCGATGAAGGTTTAGAACTATGCGACTAGAACTGTAATGTATTTCACCAGGATATTCTTCAACATCATCGCTGGAAAACTTTTCGGGTGAAGGCACTGCAACATTTAAATGATATTGTGTACAGTCCTTTTTTTATTTACTTTTCTCCATTAATGAACTCTTACTGAATAGCACAATACATGAAAGACTTTCAGGGACAGAACTGCCCTCGAAAAGCATTCTGAAAAAGGTAGATCTCCACAGACTCCATAACCACATCAATCAAGTAAGTCTGTAACCATATAATTCAGAAAAATTATGAACATAACTGAACCAGTTATGCTGATCAGAATCAATGACCTGGGAGAAAAGAACCATGCAATGCTAGCTCCAAATTTCCGTCATCCAAGGAAATAGGGTCATGTACAGTAACTAGTTTTGTTCCATCCACAAATGTTCCTTCAACCTAGATCACATGGTGAAAATTGATACAAATATTTTAAAAAATCTTTCTAAGAATATACATAGTTGCCTACTACTCTGTGAGCCCATGTAATGCTTCAGTAATAAAATCTGGATGCATATGGATGGAAATAGTAAGTATTATATAGTATGAGCAAAGAACACCTGTACAGTATGTAAAAGGTATGGAACAGCTGGAAGAACTTGTCTCCTGGTAGGCAAACGAAAAGAAAAAAAAAACTGTCAGATTATATCACAGCAAGTGAACAACTACATGAAGACAGTAGTCAGAAACACAAGATGCCCACTCTAAGAAAGCATGGGATAAAAGTTATAAAAGAATTTCAGCAAGACATAATGGTTTGTTCTTCTTTTCCCCTTTAGGTAGATGATCAGCGCAACAACTGACACATTCATTGAAATGAAGTTGTAACCACTGGACTGTGACATATAAAAAGGCATATCTAAAAGATATTTCATCTCAAAACAATGCTGTGAGCATGTATGAAATAACCCAGGCAGTCTACATCCCATCCCCCCTCCCCCCACCCCCACCCCCAAAAAAATTCTCATATAATAACCTGTGTACTGGAAACAAGCAGTCAAGCACATATCTGTGAAGCTATTCTTGAGGCATGTAGGCATTTTACTCCATCCATTGAGATTTGAGAAGTGAGGTACTGTCAAAAATTTTGACAGCCGGTAAAAGTAATTTGAAAGCAATTGAGGATAAAGTCTCCCATTATCGTCTGATGAGTGAAGCAATGCCAAGTTTTGATGGTACACACATTATGGATAAATGTAATGATGCAGGAAACGTAGCAAGGAATTCACTAAAAGGTAAACCCACCTGCCCAAGAGCTGTTTCCCCAAGTCCATGAGGTCTGTCACGGTTTTGTCTCCATCGCGAATAAGCTCAAGAATCTATGTCATTCAGGGAGAGAGACAGTCTTAATTCAGCTGTGCCAACCAGACCAAATATGCAAATAAAACAAAGTTGCCTCCAGGCCAGCAAAATCAGGAACACCTTGCAGAGGAGGCCAAATGCAGTTAGCATCTTCCCTTTCATCTGGGGGCCATTCCCCTTTGAATGGCTTCTCCAGGAAAGGTAACTGCCGTTTGATAAATACCCAGAATCTGAACATCCACTACATACTACGTCTATGATTATTATTAGGATATAAAAGGGGAACGTCTCTGCGCTGCTTTCTGGGACAAGTACTTGCCCCTCTCCCTCATGCTACTTCCAATAAAATCAGGATAAATCCGTCCCACTATCACTATGCACGCAGCAGGACGGCACGAGCGCACTGCCATTTCGCCCAAGAGAAGGCGCGGAATGTCGGATCCAGGCAGAAACAAAACGGTCGCACTGATCAGCTGCGCCAGTTCCACTTCCGCATTGACTTTGCGGGAGGGCATGCGCAGCGAAACACACACACACTGTATCCCGTTTTGACTAGCAGTCTAGCAGAGGTGGGAGGGGCGGCCGCGTCCTGACCGGGGAGCAGGGAGGCGGACTGACTGACCTGCGCGGCGATGAGCGCGACGGCCTCGGTGTAGTTGAGGCGGAGGCCCCGGGCGAGGCGCTTCTGCGCGAGGAAGCCGGCATGGTGCAGCACCAGCTTGTCCGCCTCCCTCGGCAGCAGCCTCATGTTTGCCCCTCCTCTTCTGAGGTCGACGGCGCGGAGGGGGTGGGGATCGGAACGGTGGCCTCCCCGTCGCGGGCAGGAGAAGGGTGATAAAGCGAGCGGGGCAGAAGGGGAGGAGGAGAAGTCGTCGCTGGCGCTGCCGGCGGGGAGGAGCAGAGCAGTTGCGGTATGGTTGGATACTTGCTGGAATCTCGGGCGAATCTGCGGCCGACGGGTGCCGTCACCGTGGGCCCAGTCCGGCTCTCGTTTTTTTTTTTTTTTTTTTTTTTTTTGTTGTTGATTGAGGTGCGGATCAGCTTTTCTCTATACGAGTACAGTAGTATTACCTCTATCAAAAAAAAAAATTATAAGTTACGTGACAGTTAGAGTGGTTACCAAGTTTTTAGTCAATAATTTTTATATTTATGACTCTAAATCAATTTATTAGAAAAATATATTTCGTAGTTAATATAATAGTATTTGTATTTCGTAGTTAATATAATAGTATTTGTATGATATCATAAATATCAATAATTTTTATGTGTTTCGCGTATAGAGCTATTTGAATAAAAAATAGGCTTCATATCTTGGGAACATATCATGTGCAAACCAGGAACCCGTGGAAACTTGAAAACTTTTAATCAAATCCACTCGATGCTGATCCAATGGATGGGGTGAGAGGTGGAACGATTTTGCGCCTAAACCCTCCCACCTGCTGCCCTTTTTTCGAAAAAAAAACCCTAGCGATCCGCATGCACGGGCACAGTCGGTTCCTCGCGTGCAGCGATCTCGCCGCGGAAGGGAGATGCGCCGCCAGAACTTTCCTCGCATGCAGCGCCGCCCGTGCGAAACTTTCTGTCGCCCGAGCATGCGAACTGATCCGTTCCTCGCGTGCAGGCGCCGACAGTGCGCCCGCCCTGATCCGTTTCTCGCGTGTAGGCGCCGCCCGTGTGCCCGGCCTGATCCCTTCCTCGCGTCCAGGTGATCCGGCCAGTTCAGCCTGCTGTGGATCAGCCAGCAGCAGTGCCTGGGCTTCGACGTGCGCCCGACCTGGTGTGCTCGGCCAGTTCGTTTTTGCGCGTGCACTGCCATCTGCGAGGTCCAGCGCGGCTCCGGCGTGTGTAAGTTCTTTTTAGTGATCTTTCTTTTCGTTTTCGTTTTCGTGGTCCGGTTTCCTTTTTGTTTGATTGCAATTTCTGCCAATCTGATTGCCAGAACATGTACTCGGACGGTACGACGATGCGGAACGACGACGACAGCCAACAACAGCAAGAGATGCAGCAGCCATGGATAGGGAACCACGCCCTCTCTGAAGCCATCGCCGTTGACCCGCCGTCGCGGGAATTACAGGAAGAAGTTTTGAGGCCGCCGCCATAGATCAGTTGAAGCCTAAGGTAAAAGTAAATGGACGTATGAAAAATGTAAGCAAGTAGGGGATCATGATGCACGCACTTGCCCAAACAATGTTGTTGGCTGATATTTCAATTTCGTGTAAACACTTTTGATCATTTTGATCATATTCAATGTACTCTGTTATGATAATCAAGCTGATCTTTCAAGTTTATGTTGCTCTGCTCGCTGAAATTTCATTTACTTGTGTCTTCGTCGATTGCTGATATTATGATCTAGATGTATTTTTTGATCATTCATGATGGCATGATGCCATAGTGAATTAGTAAGCTTAACTCTAAAACAGTTCATTAATTTTCTCATTCTTAAGTCTGTCTCTATATTTTATTGCACTTGGAAACCTTTTCAGATCAGTTATGGCAATTTTTTATGACGACAATGAGATACCTAACATACATGTGTGATGCATATCATTCAAATTCAAAAAGATGGATTAGGGTCCAACACCAGGTTCTTCTGATCGTTCATGTTCAAAAGATGGATTACAATCAGCACCACACAAGGTTACATATTACAGCATTGCTGTGGTGTAAAAACACATGTAAATTGGACAGCTTTCTAAATGCGTCTTCAATCTCATTCACCATCTGCCAGTGCTTATTCACCATCTCCTGACAGAATAACTGCCAGACCTAAAGAACCTCAGCATTTGGAGTCTCAGTTTCTGGATAAGCCGGCGTTGACGCACATCCTTTGGAGCCAGAAGAAATGCATTCACCTGCTTAACATCAGAGGAACTTAAGTAAGTAGAACTGTAAGTCTGTTGATTCATACTAAAAAGGAAAAACAACCAGGTGGAGCACACAAGGCGGCGACAAAATTGCGCGAAGGGGCACCGACGCCCTCACCAGGCGGCGGAGGGCCACGGGCGGAGGGCCCATCGGCGGCGGCGCCCTCACACGGCCGGCGGAGGGCAAGGGGCAGCGGCGGGAGATTTGCGCCGGGCGAACCAGGGGCGCATGGCCACGGCGGCGATCTGGGACGACTTGCTGAGGCCGGGCGAACCAGGGGCGTGGCGATGGATTCCTGGCGGCACAGTCGCAAGCAAAAAAAAAGGCCGGTAGGTGGGAGAGTTTAGGCGCAAAATCGTCCCACCTCTCACCCTATCTATTGGATCAGCATCGAGTGGATCTGATTAGAAGTTTCCAAGTTTCCACAGGTTCCCTGGTTTGCACCTGATATGTTCCCTCGTATCCTTTCACCCTTCATCTATGAAGTCACTTTGCTCTGGCTTCGACTCCCTGTCTCATGTACATTACTGTTGAATCACTATGCCGGTTGAAAAAGGGCTCCGGGCTCCGGCTTTGGCAGACCCAATAGAGGAGCTAGAGAAGATGCACTTTGGTGGCTCCTCCTGGCTCAATTGCAGAGCCGGAGCCTCATGGAGCCGTACGAAACACAGCCTTATTTAAGGAAAACATGTAACAAAAACATATAGAGACAATAAGGATAGGAGTAGAGATTTTGACTCACCCATGCTCGTAGCATATTATATATAAATATAATATAAAAAGATGAATTGGGGTCACTGTTAGACCTTCTCCGTTTGTACATTTTTGAATTTAGATAAAATGGAGCCCGCCTTACGAAAAACAAGTGTACATTGTTGGCCTTACGGCGATGTGTTGGCTAAATAGCTTCTTATCTTAAGACAGAGAATTCGTTCTGTTAAAGGTTAGTGAACCTTTTTGTGTTCAAAGGTGGGGGAAGTAAAAGTCATGGTCACAATCACACTGCAAAACTCTAAACACTCGTTGTAATTTCTTTGCCGTACAGTAATAAAAATCCATTTTACCATCATGGGTAAAAAAAGAGATCCAATATACGTTTTTTTATTAGAAACAAATAAAGATACGGGAGATTAAAAAACCAGAAGAAAAAGACATAATGTGCTAGTTGGGCTGAGAAGCCGATATAGCCATCCTGGGCTTACAGATCCCGTGGGTGTTTTTTTGTTTGGTTTGGACCTTGGGGATGTACATCAAAGCCCGGTGGAAAACGGCCGATTCCACCAAAATTCCCAGGCCTTGCCCGGCCCGGCCCGGCCTGCCCGATTAGGTACAACGGCCCACGCGTCAGTCCGACTCCGACCCCACCGGGTTTGCACGTCTCCTTTCTCCAGTCTCCACTCGCGCGCCGCCCCGCCGCTCTCAGCTCTCGCTCTCAGCCGCGCCGGCGCTCCCTTCCGTGGATCCCCTCCGGCGAGCTCGCTCCGCTCCAGGTCCAGGTGAGTCGATGCGCGATCCCTTCCCCTCCCCCTCAGGCCGATTTCACTCCGTTTTGGGCGCGTACCTCCCCTCCACCTGCGGATTCCCATGGCGCACGGACGTGGTTCGCTGATCCGCTTGCCGGAGCTGCGCCGCGCTCACCGCCGGCGTGTTCCCTCCCCTCGCTTCATCCGGTTAATTGTACCCTTTGTGCCCAGGCTGCGCGGCGCTGCCGTAGGTTCGACACCCTGCTAGAGTTATCACTGAGATTGATTGCGGTGGTTTTTTATGCCTAAAGCTCTAGTGGATTCCCAAATTGTTATGGACCCTACTAGAGGCCTGGCCTGTGAGGTTCGGCTTAGTGAGGCTCGTCTTTTGAGGTTGTAAAGCAGTTTGCCCCCTAATTCCTCTTCAGTAACACTTTGTGTCTTTGTTGACTGTGGGTAATCAATCACTTACAACCTTGAACATCGCCGTACATAACAAGGTTGTTTCTATGATTTAGGGCATGTTTGGATACATGAGCTAATTGCTAGCTAGCTAAAAATTAGCTCTAGTGCATCCAAACAAGAGAGCTAATAGGTGGGCTAATTTTTTAGCCGTCTCTAACTAGTTGTTAGCCAACTAGCTAGCCAATCATAACTAATCTGGGCTAATTTTTAGCCCAACCAGTAACTAGCTATGTGTATCCAAACATGCCCTTAGTGTTACATCAAGATCATGAATTTCATCACTTTTCTGCTGCTCCTTAGGTCCTCGTGTAGGATACTGAGCATCTACTGTGTGGCAACGTTTTTGTATGACTGAATGGTTTTCCACCCTTTATCTCTGAAGGTTTCCACGTCTTCCATGGCACTCGTTGTGATGTGTGGGCAGCCATGCAGCGGCAAATCAGCAGCCGCTGCTTGCCTTGCTGTGGCACTTCACTCCTCCTCACCTGACCTTACTGTCCGTATCATTGATGAGTCATCCCTCCATCTCGGGCGCAACGATAGTTACAAAGGTATTGGTTGTTATTACATGTCTTAGTTAGCTAGTTATGTACTTCTGTTTTGACCCTGTGATGAGCTTGTTTCTTTCTCATTGTTTTTGGTTGTTCCCTTCTTAGATATGGTTGTGGAGAAAAACTTGAGAGGAGTTCTTAGATCAGAAGTTGACAGGTCCGTGTCACGCGACAGCATAATTATCATCGACTCGTTGAATAATATTAAGGTGAGGGTAGTATCAAGTTATTCATCCTTCTTTTTTTTCAAACTTGCACTGAGTGATGGTTCTCGATCAATAATAGAATGCTGCTCTTTTTTCTGTCAGCCTTATCTTTTAGTTTTACTCCGTATCGCTGTGATGATCGGGGTTGCAGAAGAAATAAAAGTTTCCCAGACCTTTGCATTGAGTGACGGTTCTCGATCAATAATAGGATGCTGCTCTTTTTCTGTCAGTCTATCTTTTAGTTTTACTCCTCATCACTGTGATGACCGGGGTTCCAGAAGACATAAAAGCTTCCCAGACCTTTGAAGTGTTGCTTCTTCCTATCTTTATTGGCTAACTTTCATTGAACCAGTGATTTGACACTCATAGTTGCAACTGTGTGCTGCTTTTGTTATTGCTACAGATGTACTGTTTTGTATAAACTCTCACGTTAGTTGTGATATATAATAGATTCTGCAGTTTGCCTTACATCATTTTACAGTTTTGATGCCTCAAATGCATAATGGTCTTGCAATATTATTGCAAACCTGTGTCTTTGCCTTGGGATACAATTAATTGACTTTCACTTGATAATATGCAGGGGTACCGGTATGAGTTGTGGTGTCTTGCGCGTGCATCTGGAGTAAGATATTGTGTGGTAGGCACTTGCTCTCTTGTTTATGTACTTACTATGTACTTAGAATGATGGCTTTGCTAGCATAATACAAACAAACTGGAGTTGTCGATGACATTACATGTTCTGAAAGTATGGATTTAATTAACATTGCGAATCAGATGGTAATATTGTTTGCATGATGAGCTACCTTTTCAGGCTGGTCTTGGTATTTATTGAAGGATTACCTAAGTAAACTTACAAGATAGAGCCTCACCTAAATAAAGTTACAAAAGTTCTTTTAATTCAACAAATAGGACAAATTGGAACTCATGACTATGTCCTGCATGATCCTTTTGTCCAAGAGCACCTCTAGGAAAGAATGGAAACTTTATTGTGCTTTGAACAATTGAGAACAGTAAATCATGCATTAGAAAGTGATTTCTTTTATACTTCCTCTTTTATGTTTCAGCTTTTTTGTGATACAGAAGTGGACCATTGTAGGGAATGGAACAACAACCGCCAGGAGAAAGGAGAACCAGCATATGATAGTAATATGTAAGTCACATCTAATCTGTATGGAGATCATTGACCTGAAACACTAATGGGGTCATATGTTGTTGGCATTCTTATTTCAAACGAACTTGTATTTCACAGGTTATAAATCTTTAGTAGTCCAGTTACTGTATTGAATTTTGGGGTTGTTGGAATAATAACACACCCGTGCATTTCTATCCAAGCACTGCTCTGTCTACTATCAGTTACAATTGCCCTCTCATTGGCTTTTTCTTCAATGGTGACAGATTTGAAGATCTTGTAAGGAGATTTGAGAAGCCAGATAGGCGTAATCGTTGGGATTCCCCTCTTTTTGAATTGTTTCCATCTAGAGGTAAACAGATTTGCTTCTTTTATTATTGTTATTTGTAATTTCTTCACATGATCTTGTATGAGTTATCCCCATTGTCTGCTGTTAATTTTTCAGAAATCCTTTTCTAGATTTGCATATGCCCTCAAATTTTATAGCCGCTTCACTGCCCTGTTTTTGAGCCTTAACTATGCAATAGTTTGCTCCTTGATAATACGTTTCTTGACTGTTCCCATTTTCATGTATTCTAAAGTTGGTTCAGAGCATCATAAGTTCCATTACAATGTAACCATTACTACTTATGTTAGTAGTGATGAAAGACACTATAGCCTTCAGGACTAGCAAATAGCAAACATGTACGGCTGTACCATGTGGTTGGAAACTGACTAGCAGTATAGACAATTATTGGTTTCTTGTTACCTTTGTCCTTTCTGTGCATTTTGATTGACCGGCTGATTGCACAAGGTAACTTATCAGGTGACATTTGGATTGTGTCTAATGGATGCTTGGTGAATCCCAGATTGGGAAGAGAATGAGGTCTTAGAATGGGCATGGTCGATTCCCATGTGTTAGGATGAGGACATTTTCCCTTCTTGCCATTGTTTCATGGTCATTGAAGTTTTTTGAGCCCCCTAACTAATTATTATTGATGGGACTGGTTCTCTCTACTAGTGAGCCAGTGCCCTTGCCATCCTTTACCACTGGTACCCCTTTTGTCCTCATCCAGATCAGTGCCCCTTTGGAAATTGTCCTTGAGCCTGATCCCATGGCTTCTCTCAAGCCAGTGGCCATGGCTGTCCTGCTGTCCCATTGAGACATTTGCTGCACCTTTGCAAGTGATTGGCTTAATTGCTATTGGCCTTGCCGTTTATTCGTTCTGTGGGGTCTTTATCTAAAAATAGGATGGGTGCTTACCTGCAATTTTGGTCACGGCAACTTAACCATTGTCCCAAGGCCAACTTTTCCAAATTTGGCAAGGGTACCAAAATCTTATATTCCAGTATTTTAACCTACCTCATTTTCCATCTCTTCCAACCTTATCAAATGCATTATCCAAATCCTACCTTAGGAGAAGCTACCACCCCAGCAGATTTGAACTATATATGTGTTCTGGCTTTCAAAACTATATAACTCTATTACAGGCCAAAGAAAACAGAAAGAAAATTGTATGGATCCATTTGTTATTGAGGAGGATTATGATTAGCTGTATACTGTTTTTGAAAATTGTGGTGTTTGGTTAGCCTTTTGTTTGTAAACTATGTTGCAAAAGATGGTTGATTGGTTGTTGCATCCCAATTAAGAGAAATATATGATAGTCGTATCTGAAGGTACTTCATGAGAAAAAAAAGGGAAGGATCAACAATTGTGCTAGATGGTAGATACTCAGTAAGCTGATCTGCCTAACAGAGCGTTGGACTTTTGATAAACTGCTTCTGTGCATTAGTGTTAGAACATGTTCAGCACAGGACAATGCATCACCGCATATGTCCTGCATTGGGTTTGGCAAATAATTTGATCTGACTAATCTGTTTTCTCCAATGTTTTTAATAGATGAAATAGTGGAAACGGCTCCTGTTATTGGTGAGGCTGTGTCATATTTGACAAAGAAAGTGGATTCCAAAACAAGAGACGTAAAAGTTCTCCAGCCTACAATAGCCACTCAGACGGTAAGTATAAATTTGTTGTTGGAAAATTGAAGTTGAAATAAATAACAAGATTATTGCAGCTGCCATATGAAAACCGGAATAATACAAGAAAGAAAAAACTGGCAGCTGCTCAAGAATATAGAATGCTTTCCAAATTGACTTATGTGTGTTCTAGAAGTCAGTTATAATTGTCTTCCTGAATCTTTGGTGTCTATTCTAGGGTTGTAATGATGTCTTGATATTTCAGGTGCGAACAACAGAGGCTAATTCCCTCTATGAGATGGACAAAGCAACACAGGTAATGCTAGTTGTTTTAGTTTGTAGTTGTCTTTGGAAATGTGTGGTTCTGTAAATCTACAAGCCTTGGTAACGAGCTGCACTTTGCAGGAGGTGGTCAATGCAATTGTTGAAGCACAATCATGCGTTCTTGGGATTGCTGTGAATAAGATCTCTATTGGACCTAACTTGCCAACTATATCCTTTAAGTATTCTTGTCGTTTTCTTTATTAAGTGAATTTACAGTGAGTCAATATAGGTTATTTTTTTGAATTTTGATATATAACTTTGTTATTTGTTCTCCACATGGTTAATCTATAATTAGTTCCATAACTTTAGATGTATAAATTATAAAACTTGAAGGATTTGCCTCTTCTGCCTTTTCTACATGCACATAGTATGCTTGGTTCTTCTTCTGATGCAGTTGGGATTCTTAACTGATTGCTACATCAACCTTCAGAGATCTGTTGGCCTGCCTGAGCTCCGAAGCCTGCGACGAACTTTCATCAAGCTGGCAGGGCAGTACAGTCTGAGTGGGCCACCACCACCGACAGATGCTGATAGCGCAAAGAGGATGTTTGTCGACTACTTAAACCGTGAAGTTGGTGCTTGATCGTTTTCCTTCGCTTTGTTCCATGAACATCATGTAAGCTGTAATTAACTTGGGGACAAATTTTGAAGAAGCCACAACTTGATTATAATCTAGGTCTTGTTTAGTTCCTCTCCTAAAATTTTAGTCCCTATCGCATCGGATGTTTGGACATATGTATGAAGTATTAAATATAGACTAAAAAAATAACTAATTGCACAGATTGCGACTACTTTACGAGACGAATTTTTTAAGACTAATTAGTTCATGATTTGACAATGTGGTGCTACAGAGTAAACATGTGCTAATGACGGATTAATTAGGCTTAATAAATTCGTCTCGCGGATTTTCGAGGACTTCTATAATTTGTTTTATTATTATTACTATCCGAAAACTCACATGTGACACCCCTAAACTTTAGCCTCTGGATTTAAACACCACCGTAATCTGATCTATCTTGTCACTAAACAAGACTTGTTATCTCACGCTCGCGCTGTCACGCAACTTGGAAAAAATGGTCGGTCAGACGAGACGATGATTGTGTGTGTTTTTGTTGCTGGTTCTGGTACGAACTCACCACTTGCTCTGGATCCTGACTAGTCAAACAAACGGATTAACCCCGCCGGAGACTCACGACCATGGACCTCGTTGCAACTTGCACGGGGAGGTCCTGTCACTATCACCTGACTGCGCAGCGAGCACCCGGCGGCATCCTAGTATACGTCCCCTCATCGGTAGCTGATTCCCCGTGTAAGAGCAAGGCTAATGGATACGCCCGCTCGCCGGCTGCGAGAAGCTTCAGGTCATCCGAGCTACCGAGCAGTGGTGGCGGACTCCATCGATCTTTAATGCTTCGCTGGGACGTGGAACCGTTTTTTGTCGGCGTCTCACAAGTCGCCCGCTTTCTTCTCTCTTCTGCTTTCTCTCTCTCACGTCGGATTTCGCCGGCTCTTCGTCGCTTATAATACTTGCTCTAACAATAACAATCAGTAATCACCCACCCACGCCCACAGGCACGGTCGCTATCTTCTTCGTCGTCGTCGTCTTTGAAGACCGACCGCTTTTTTACTTTTTATTACTACTCGCCGATGATGATAATCGCACCACCAGCACTGCTAATCAAACCTTTCGTGCCACTAAACAGTCTGTCTCTGTACGGAATTGGAAGAGCACGCAAGCATGCACAACTGAAATTCTGATGAATGTGACGCTAAATCCAAATCAAGGAACTATATAAACCACAACAGCTATTCTGCATGTATCCATTCAGATATCTCGTTTACCATGAAGTAACCTCGTAATAACAGATGTATCATCTTTCATGCACAGCCAGCATGTGCACGTGGTAGCTCATAGAAAAGGTTTGGTTACTGAAAAAAAGCAGCTCTATCCACCCCCTCTTGCAACCCCCACTTGTTGTTAAGTGAAACCATGACATCTGAGAGCTGTCCAAAACGCACACCGAACTCGCTAACACCCTGGGACGTAAAAGTAAAAAGGGTAAAAACAACAAAGATCTTAGCCAAGCCCCTCCTTGAAAAGTGACCCATGTCACTCAGCTGGGAGTCGATGCTCTTGACCCGCCTCATCCTCGTTGCCCGCTTCACAGTTGGCCTACTAACCTTTTGCCTCGGTGTCCTTGCACCGGCCTGAGAACTCACCTGCACAATAAAAATCATTCTAAGCAGGTCACCAAAAAACACAAATCAAAGGACGAGAATGAACTTGAAAAATAAAATCTGGTTTGCTCAGGCTCCGGTGTTCGTGGCCGTGAGATCTGCGTCAATATCGTGCTCAAGTGCCTAGATACAGTGAATAAAAGATAGTTTCTAAAAAATCCTGATCTTTATTTAGGTACATGGATTAGAGTTACTAGATGACACCTAAGGTCGAATTTGTTGTCAAATATCCTGGAGAGATGCATAGAAGTTTAGTTTTCAGATTGCACTAATTTCCTCTTAGTGCATAGGAGTGTGCAGAATTTTTATACACTTGTTTAGAACTTACTATTCAGACTGAATTAAATTTATCTGAACCATATTTTCTCCAACAATTGAATTAGTCTAAAGAAAGTGAAACATTGTACCATTTCCTTATTCTGCAAGAATATTATAGCACGGTATAGAGGTTTGAGATTATGTGTGAGGCCATTGGACAGTATGGACCTGGATATAAACCTCCTAGCTGCCATGAGGTGCTGTGGATGGTAGTCAGGTCACGGACTTATTATCCTGAGCACATACTTGCTTATGGGAGCGGGGAGACTTGTTACTCTCTTGTCATGGGTTCCGGCTCTTTCCGGACCGACTTTTAGGAGTGGACGTTAGGTGAAGGTCTAAGCACCATACTGAGACCGGGTCTCAGGTGTTGGGGGCTTGGAGTTCAAGTTTGGACGAGGACCTGGACCCCTTGACAGGAGTGAAAACGGGTTGGTCTTGTTTGTGCCTGAGGTACAAGCGAGGCGTGTGTTTCGGGATACCCAGCTGGGATACATTGATTCGTGAATCGCCGTTTCTTTTGAGACGGTACCGACTTGACTATGGTCTAGCACCGTAGTAAGAACTAGAATATGAAAGATGATAAAATGGTTCTGATTGCTTACCACCTGCTTGAAAGTAGCATAGGTGCTTACATAGAATGGTTAGTTAATGAACTAATGATGGCTGCTAATAAAATTGAATATAAGGACGCACGTTTAGTAATGCTTCCTGCAAATGCAATAACCCACAAGTCAGGTAGTCTTGCATATCCTTGGAGTCTTTTATTTTTCTCCTGTCGGATAAGTCTTGCTGAGTACAATCGAGTACTTAGGGTTTTATTCACCCTGTTGCAAGTGGCCGATGGATGATAGGCGACTTTTGTGTCTGAAAACCTCCTGGTGGGCTCAAAGAGAATTCCTTCCGCGTTACGGTCGTAGTGTTTATTTATAATCCCCACTAAAAGTTTTTAGAAGAAAATTTTTATGATCTGCCATCATATCTAATTTATAAATGTTCACTATGTTAATGATTCACCATTAATCTTTATTTCCGCAGTAACTCTGAGCATATGTTGTTCTCCGCTGCAAGATAAACATATAAACCTAAAATATATAAACTCTTTTACATGTAAAACTGTCTCAATTCCGCTATTGCATTCAACTTGTTTAAATACTCTAATGTTGTAATAAAGTGATGTAAGAAATGATTAAGAATGCTATAAGCTTTATTCTCTCATTTATGATCCGGGCGGTAAAATATAGATTTTCGAGTTCTTTCTTGGGGTGTGCTCGACGGAACGGCATGATTTAGTGCACTTTCTTGGGTACTTAGTGTCTAATGGAATACAGGTACTCTTGGGAGGGCATTAGATTAGGCGGTTCTGCCACAATATCGCACCTTCTCAGGGGGAAAATGTGTGATTTGCGGCTTACGAGCGCGCGCTGTGTGGCTGACCGATGGGGGCCTCCCCGGATTAAAAAAATTGCTATTTTTTGGACCGATTTCATATTTTCTGAAAAATGGGCCGCCCCTACAAATAAGTAGCCGTCCCTATAAATCTCATTTGTAGGGGCGGCTGACCAACCGTCCCTACAAATCAGCGATTTGTAGCAACGCTGTGGTAGGGGCGGCTGACAAGTGTAGTAGTGAAGGAGAATCGTGAGAGACCTCGTGTTATAATCATTATTGGACATATGAGCACTTGGCATATCAGTAACTAACTACATGCCAACTTAAATGACAGATTTTTACGTGTCTTTAAAAGAGTTCATAAAACTTGATATTTATTTGTACCAACGCATGGATATTATAAAATTAAACTTAAGATATATCTATGAGCAAATATTTTTGTGCTTAGCAATGGAAGAAAAAGATCTATCACAGCCATAATTTAATTTGATACAAGCTTAATTGGACACTGTTATATTATCGCTAACAGTAGCTTATATTGTGGATGTTATCGTTGTCATAAAAAATTATAACTCTCAAATTTCATAAAAAGGGGAAAACATAAATATTGCCTCTATTCTAAATTATTATACGTTTTTGCTTTTTTAGATTCATATTTTTTTGTCATGCACTTAGATATACATTATATGTCTAACGACTTATAATTTGAAATGAAGTAAGTAGTTATGTAGCATTTCTGTTTCCAGTTTCATAAATATTTGATAGCTTTTTTTTTTCTCCCTCACCTTTTGTTATGTATTTAGATATACACTATGTCTAGATAGTAATAAAAATATTGTACCATGACGCCTTATATAATTTATTGGAATTGAGGGAGTATATGAGAAAAAGCTGACAGACAAAGTCGTATCCATGAGAAATCCATGGCTTTGATATTCTTAAAGCCCATTTTCAACTATATATAGGACAAGTCATCAGGCAATAGAAAGACATTTACTAATAATAATAATCTGCGTAAACAAATGTCGTAGTCGATCGACTAGCGTGTACTATTTAAGGATGTACACTAACTTGTTGTCTTGCCATGGTGTACGTGGTGTGGGTGGTGGACTAATAGCATGCTTAGCATCTTGAGACTAGCGATCGAGGGGATCATGAGTATTACACACACACACACACACACACATATATATATATATATATATATATATATATATATATATATATATATATATATATATATAAAATGAAATCATGATTTCCACATCCTTTTGCTATCTGTGATTATGAAGAGCAATGAGCGAGGCGCCAGATGATAACGACTAGTACAGGAAGGAAGGAAACTACGCCCGACTTATAAAACAAGTTCACTGCCGGATTCAGCTTCTTTGTCGAGTGTCTCAGGCACTCGGCAAAGGCCGATATACACTTGGCAAAATTTTTGCCTAAGTGTTACACTCGGCAAAGGGCGCTAGGTAAACAGTTTATCGGTAAAGATCTCTTTGCCGAGTGCATTTTATTGGACACTCGGTAAAGGCTTTGCCGAGTGCTAATCTGACACTCGGCAAAGAAAAGTCGCCGTGACGGCGAGCGCCAACGTGACGACAAAGTCTTTGCCGAGTGCTAAATCGACACTCGGCAACGAATTTTCGAAAAAATATAAAAAAAACGCCGCCGCTGCCTTTCCGCGTGCGGCGCGTGATGGATCCCGGGCGCGTCCTGCGCGGTGACGGTCTGCAGCCTCCAGCCACGGCCGTAGTCGGCAAGGGCCGTGCTGGGGCCGAAGCTGACGGTGGGGCCCCGGGTTCGAGCTTGTGGTTGATGGCGTGCAGCATGTAGCGGGCGATAGTCCCTGCCGCGAATCGCCGGACCTTGCCGGAGCTCCTGCACGTCACCTCCAAGAACTGCCAAGCGGCAAGCAGCCAGCAAGCGCGTCAGTTCGAGGAGAGCGGGTGCAGCAGGAGGAGGAGACCTTCCGTGGTAAGCAGACAGCAGACAGCAAGCAGACCTTCCGCTGGATGAAGATGTACAAGAAGGTTCATGGGGCTCTGTGCAGCAGGAGGAGAGCGGGTCTTACCGGTTGCGGTGGAGGAGGAGAGTCGTCGTCGCCGTCCTTGCCTGGCTATTGCGCGTCGCCGGGCTGCTGCGCCCGCCGCTCTATCGCAGCGCGCTGACTCGCGCCCCGCTGGGTGAGCTGCCCACCCTTGGATTTGCCCAGCTGTTGCGCATCGCCGTGCAGTTATATAGTATAACAGCTTTGCTGAGTGTCCTAGATCTGACACTCGGCAAAGCAGTGTTTGCCGAGTGTTCTAGATCTGACACTCGGCAAATGATTTTTTTTATTTTTTTTATTTTTTTGCCGAGTGTCCTAGATCTGACATTCGGCAAAGCAGGGTTTGCCGAGTGTTCTAGATCTGAGCACTCAGTAAAGTTTTTTTATTTTTTTCTTCTCCTTCTTTTCTAGAAAAAAAGATTTTATTTTTTTGCCGAGTGTTTTAAAAATGGCACTCGGCAAACCCCCTCTTTGTCGAGTGTTTTTTTGACACTCGGCAAACCAACCTCTTTGCCGAATGTCTTCTGCTGACACTCGGCAAAGCGGTGATTTGCCGAGTGTCATTTTTGACACTCGGCAAACCATATATTTTTTTTTTCACTTTTGACCTCCAAATTTTTTCTGCAGTCCTCATACAATACCTGGTACTCTATGTTCCAATTTGGCACATTTCTCGGACTTTTTCTATATTTCTTTAATTTATTTCATTTAATTGAATTTTCTTGGATAATTCAAATTATAACTGCTAGTCATTCGAATAATAAAAAAATGAATGGGAAAATGATATTCATGTTATTTAGTATAATGTGAGGTCGTATCTAGGAACAGACCATAAATTTTGAACATCTTGTTCACGAAACATGACCACGAACTTGCGGTCGAGTTATTTTTAAATTCTATAAAAAGCAAACGAAGATCGAAAATCTTGAAACTTGTCGAGATGTCATGATATCATATGTGGAGGTTGTGATAAAAAATTGAGGAGGTTTCGCATAAGTTTGCCACGTACGATGCTTACCACCTCATCGTCCTCTTCGCGAAATTATGAAACTTCTTCAGAGATTCCGGTCACTTCGCATCAGCGCGTCCGGTCGTCACTTGACCGTTGAGATCATGCGATTAACATTTGAAGAGAGGGGACACGTGGCACGCATCGCGTGATCGGACGCTGAGGTCCAGCGTCCGGTCAATATGATCGGAGCGTCCGGTCACCCCGTGTCGTGCCCAGTAAAGGGGTACAACGGCTCTATTTCGTGGGGGGCTTCTATTTAAGCGCCATGGCCGGCTCAAGCTTACTCACTTGGCCATTTGCATTGATATATCAACCTTGTGAGCTTAGCCAAAGCTCTCCCACTCATTTCCATCATTGATTCATCATCTTTGTGAGGTTGTGAGAGAATTCAAGTGCATTGCTTGAGTGTTTGCATCTAGAGACACTTGGTGTTCGTGTTTCGCTGTGGAATTCACTTGTTACTCTTGGTAGTTGCCATCACCTAGATAACTTGGAGCAGCGAGGATCGTCGAGCGGAGGGTGGTGATTGTCTCCAACTTCGATCGTGGTGATTGTGAGGGGTTCTTGACCTTTTCCCCGGCGGAGAGCCAAAAGATACTCTAGTGAATTGCTCATGGCTTGTGTGATCCTCATCTTGTGTTGGTTGTGCGGCACCTTATTGAGGGTTTGGTGTGTGATGCCAATTAGTGCATAAACCTCCAAGTGAGTGAATCGCCACAACGAGGATTAGCTTGCCGGCAAGTAAGTAAACCTTGATAAAAAATCATTGTGTCATTATTTGATTCCGAGGTGATTGGTCTTCATTGTTATTCATTATTGTGATTGATTGGCTCCTTCCTCGGCACGGCGGTATAACCTTCTTGCTCACTCTCTTTACTTTATCGCAAACTAGTTGTTAAGCTCTTTAGTGTAGCTAGTTGTGAGAGCTTGTTAGTTTGGTTAGTTTGGCTCTTTAGTTAGCTTTTGAGAGCACACTAACTTAGTGTAGTGTCATAGCTATTGAGTGGATAGAAACTATATAAACTAGAATTGTGGTAGGTAGCTTGCTTTTTAGTAGGCTAGCGCAACACTTGCTTCGCCTCTTAATTGTCTAACCGGGTTTGTTAAGTGTTGTTGTAGAAATTTTAATAGGCTATTCACCCCCTCTAGCCATTAGGACCTTTCAGGCTCCCGGTGCGAAGGACACCAGTGTGGGGGAGGGGTGCCGTCGGGGTAGGGAAGGAGCCTCCAGGGGGCGGGGAACATAGGGGAGGGGGAGGCTACGCCGGTCAATTCCTGCCTCGGGGGGTCAGCGGTGGCTGCTCCGGAGCCTAGCCATCGCCGATGGTGGTGACGAGGACCGCCGCGACGGTCGACGACGATGGCCTACACGCTGCCGCGGTGAGGCCATCGCTTCCACATTGAGTGCTAGGGTGGGGGAAGGGCCCGCCGAGGTGGGGATGAGGACGTCGGGGTGGGGGAGCGCACCGCCACCGGCCAGAGAGGCTGGCATGGCCGCACATCGGGGTAGCACGCAGGGCGCGAGCCACAGAAGAAGGGAGGAGGAAGCAAGGGACTTGGTGCGTGGGTGCGGGAGTGAGCGAGTGAGGAGAGTTGGGTAGCGGTGGGCACACATTGATGTTGGGCCGATCTGCGCGCAGGCCCAGAACGGCTTGTCCAGCACGGACACTTCTGGACGGACGCCCTCACAAAAGCATTATCTCTAACTTTTTTTTGTATCCTATGCATATAAAATAGTGTTTGCTACTCGTATACATCTTTAAGAGCACCCTTTTTTTTAATCTATAACTAGATATATGTCCGTGTATCGTACCGGGATCATTTTTTTTTACTAAACCTCATTACTCGAAACTGACATGTGAGCTCTAAACACTTTGTATTAGACACGGACATGTGGATCGAGTCTCCGTGTTAGAACCGGGTAGGATACGGACACGTAGGATGATTCGTAGTGTACATGGAAACATAAGCAGGATCGAGATTTGGTATCACCCGGTAGGTGATTACTTTAGAGTCTTTTTAGGTATAGATAGATAATCTATATCTAATAATAAAGATGCAAAATTTTTGGCTATTTTTTTCGTCTATCTATTTTTTAGTCTGTCTTCCTCTAACTATCGGATAATGGAGAGTTTCTTTCGCCCGGACTTATATATATAATCCATGCTCATACGAGTTAGAATAGCTCTTGTCTAACGTGATACGGAGTCCGATTTCAAAACGTATCGGGTCATGTATGTGGACAATTAGAATTCTAATGCAAATAGAGCTCTCAGATCCTGTTTTAAAATATGTAAGACTTCGTGAATATAAATTCTATTCGAATCAGCCTGAGCGTCTTAGATGGAGCCAAAACGAGGAACATAAAAGGAAAAGAAAAATTGAAATAAGAAAAAACCGGAAGAAAAAACACAGGAAAGACACGGAAAAGGAAAATAGGAAAGAAAACTGAAAAGAAAAAGGGAACTGAACATAGAAAGGGAAAAAGTAAATGTGAAAAATAAAAACATGGGAAAATATACACGGAAAGAAAAAATAAAACAAAAAACCAATAGGAACACATAAGAGAAAATTAATTAAAAAACAATCAGAACGGAGGAAGCTAACAGCTCTTTGTGGTTTAATTTTGAGTTAAGATAAGATTGGAGTAAGATTTGTCTAATATAATCGTAAGCTAAAATGTTAAGTAGTTTGTTATCTATAATCCAGTCTAAATTAATATGTCTCTGCATTTTACACATATAGCAGTGCAACCCTGACGAGTGCCACCACGTGTAAAATAGAGAGAGGTCTCTTGTAATAATCATCCCAGTACCTTATATATAGGCAACTAATTCCTTGTTGACTTGAATTAAATCTTAGAATTACGTACTTTTACGGGTCCTCGTCAAAGGAAGCATATATTACTGTAATAATACATGTATAGTATGAAAATTAGAGCTATGATATATTTACGAGTAAATATTTTTGTGTTTTGCAAAAAAAAAACTTTTAAATTTGTACTTTTGTATACAAAGATGTGCTATAATTGATATAGGTTTAATAAAACATTATCATATTATTGGCATCATTAACTTATACTATGGATCAAAATAAGTTATAGCTTTAAAAGTAAAACATAACTAGATCTATACCGTTCCTCCTGTTCTCCTTTCCTTTCAATATTCGACTGTTTATTTTTTTCCGTTGTAACGCACAGATATATTTGCCAGTAATAATCTAATGTGCAGTTTTTTTTAAGAATCTAGTGGAGTTTTTACGAGACGAGAGTGTGCATTTGCCGTGCGCGCCCATGTTGTCCCTCGGGAAAAAACGATCTGACGCACCATTCCCAGTCCCAGCCCAAACCGACCAGGCCCAGCTCAACCGTACCCAATATTTCGAAGCACGCAGAAAAGCCTTTTTAAAATTTGGTTGAGTCGACGATCCAGCTCGGTAACCAGCCACACTCCGGTCCACTAGCGGTTGCCGGCGCGCTCCTCCTTCCCTCGCAGCTCGCAGGGAGGGGTCGGGGCGCTCTCCTCTTCTTTTCTCCTTTCACACCCTCCGGCCAACGTTTACTACTGTAGCAGCAGTACATAAATCCTACTGTACTTGTCTGCAGTCCCCATTCATCCCCACCACCTCCGCTTGAAACTGAAACTCAAATCAAATCAAATCAAACCAAATCGAGCCGAATCAAAGCCGTCCTCCACCTCCCCAACCCCAACGAGCGAATTCCGGTGCGAATTGGAGCCCTCCTCCTCCTCCCCCCCGCATCTAGGGTTTCGCCCATGGACCCCGGCGCCAGCGCCGGCGGGGGCGGACGCTGGGCGGGCTTCGAGCGGGCGTGCCGGCTGCCCAACACCGTCCACTCCGAGGTCCTGCCGTCGCTGCCGCTCCCCACCCTCCCGCGCGAGCTCGGCTTCGACGCGCTCCGCGACGACGAGCCCCTCGCCGCGCCCGACCGCCCCGACATGATCATGCAGGCCGCCGACATCGCCCGCATCCTCGCCGACACCGACGTCTCCCACCTGTGAGCGCCTTTCCCTTCCCTTCCTCGCCTCCTCACTCCCCTCGTTGCTAACTCCACCCTCCTTCCTTCCGCAGGGGCTTCACCCCGGAGGACAACGTCGACGTGGATCCCAGCCGGTGCTCCTGGCTCTGGAGGGAGGTGCTCAAGCACAACCCCGACGCCTTCAAGGTCAAGGCGCCCGGGCCGTCTTCGCAAGGTAAACGCTCTGCAAATTGAGCCTCCCTTGGGTTAGGCCTTGTTTTTTTCCTCAGCAAAAACGTTTACACCCTATGCCATCGAATGTTTGGACACATGCATGGAGTATTAAATATAGACTAAAAAATAACTAATTGCAGACTACTTTGCGAGACGAATCTTTTAAGCCTAATTAATCCATGATTTGACAACAAAGTGCTACAGTACACATGTGTTAATGATAGATTAATTAGGCTTAGTAAATTCGTCTCGCGGTTTACTGACGAATTCTGTAATTTGTTTTTTATTAGTATCTGAACATCCTCTGCGACACCCTCATGTGACACCCCAAAACTTTACACCCGGGAACTAAACAAGGCCTTGGTCCCAGCCCCTACCAGCCTAGCTAGGTACTGTAGTAGTACTACGTAGCTAGCATCTCAAAATCCTGGCTGCTTTTTGCTCATTGGAGTCAACATTGTAGTCTGTCTAGTTCCCAGCTTCTGCAGCTGTATGTATGACTAGCCTTGTTAACGGTACTTTGCAATGGCCTGCCATGGACTGAACATTTCTTATCCTGCTGCTGCTTAGCACTGCCTCCCTGATGGTTTGATGTGTGTGTGTCTGGCTTGCTGCTGTTTGAATGGTTTCATTTGCTTATGGTGTTTCGACAAGCACATTCTCTTGCCATTCCAATGCTCACCTGTCCAACTATGTCGTTGCGCTGTGTATCATTGTGTTTACGGCGGGGGCGGGGAAGGCAGTTTTACGTATGTTCCTCAGCTTTCGATGTCCTAGTGCACGGAGATGACCTGTGCGCCATGTAACTCACAGATTAAATGCCCCCAAGTAGTTGTCTTTTGAACTTGTGCCAATCCCTGCAATTATTGTATGATGATTGTCGAGTGAGGTGGTGCTCACAGGATTTTCTCGCTGCTGCTGTGCCTTTTGCGTTGCCGGTGTTTGTGTAGTAGCACTGAGGCGTTTCTAGTTCCACGGACTGGGATGGAGGACATGACGATCGTTAAATATGATGTACAGCAAAACAGTGAGCACTTGTGTAGTTCATGGTAAAACATACCTCATGGGCGTTTCCTAGGCCATAAATGTGTGTCCATCATTAGTTCAGGAAATGACCTGGGTTACCTGGATTTGACACGTATCGATTCCAACTTGGACTGTCGTGGACTCTGGTGTCTTACTTGGTTGGTTCAGAGAAACAGGGTTCAGTGGATTATTCTAATATAGATGGTTCTAATATTGTAAATCAAGTTGCAAATTCCAGCTTAGTTTTAGTGTGCAGTACTACAGTCACAACTCACAGCCGCAGATGGCACTCAACCACCTATGTACTCTCATGTCCTGGAATTGTTCATGTTCAGAATGAGGTCGCCGTTTACATTTTACTGAACGGTACTAATCAGATGCCCAATAGTTCATTTTCTGTCATTAGGTGCATCAATAGGTAACTTTTAGTGCTTAAAACTTATTTTTGTCCATTCCATTTGCATGTACCCCATATATAGCATTAGTGATGTACCACTAGAAGACCACACAGCAAAAAAATGCACCGGATGATCATTTATTCCTTACTGCGCTATACAACACGGGATTTTTTTTCCCCGGTGAACTAAAGGATATTTATTTAATGGTGTTGACAAATTTGCCCCCCCTACTTTGATCAAACGCTTTTTGTTGTTTTTGTCAGCTGGTCCCTTTACTCACAATCAGGGGTGGACCTGGGTTGGCTGTGCCACTCAGACGTTACATGGGCTGCTGGATGTGCTGGACTACCTGAGTGTTTTTTTTTGTGTGTGGGTGTGTGATTGGGGGGGGGGGGGGGGGGGGGGGTTTAGACTCATGCCATAGCCCAATGCTTGCGTTACTTTTTTTGTCTCACTATGTTTCACTGTTCTGAAGCATTTAAAAGCTTTGAATGGTGGTTGATGCCAGCACCTGGCTCGATGGCTTGTGTGCAGTGTCATTAAGGCTAAGTTAGAATAAGCGGGAAGTAAATTTTGCCCTAATTATTATGTCGCAATGGCTTTCCAACAACGAAGCTCATTTTTTTGCTTCATTTTTTTAAACAAACCTTACGCCGTGTCATCCAACTACCGAGCTTCTCTTTCTTTAGCAGTTCTTTTGATCTATCTCAGCATGCTTGTTTCTCAAATATGGGATGCTTGAATGTTTGTAGTCCTTTCGCTGCCTAATTGGATGCGGATTTTCTCTGTAAGAGCTCCATGCTATGTATGACTATTTGATGGGGACTGGACTGTCTAAAGTTTCCTTTTTATCCCACAAGTCCCTGTCCTGATTCCCGAAACATTGGTTCAGCTGTCAAAAATTGGCATGCCTTGCTAATGTATCATCTACCGGATCATCAGTAAGCAACAAATTGCACATAAGAGACCAAGCTACAATAGACAAGTGGGGCCAATCTAACCACTAGTGAAGTTACAACAACAACAACAACAAGCCTTTAAGTCCCAAACAAGTTGGGGTAGGCTAGAGTTGAAACCCAGCAGAAGCAATCAAGGTTCAGGCACGTGGATAGCTGTCTTCCAAGCACTCCTATCTAAGGCTAAGTCTTTGGGTATATTCCATCCTTTCAAGTCTCCTTTTATTGCCGCTGCCCAAGTCAACTTCGGTCTTCCTCTGCCTCTCTTCACGTTACTATCCTGGCTTAGAATTTCACTACGCACCGGTGCCTCTGGAGGTCTCCGTTGGACATGTCAATCTAAACACTAGTGAAGTTAGAAGGACTAAATTGCTACTTTCCCGTAATCTATACATCCTATTTTAAAACGAGTTGTTTCTTCTATTACTGCATCCACCAATGCAAATTGCACTGTACCAACGATCAGCTGGTACTATTAATTTGCTTTATATACAACCCCTTGGTTGTACTGCATCATTTGCGTGCTGTTTATAGGAACACATCAAGCTCTAATTGGTACAGTAGGAAGTTTGGAACAGCTCTGTTGTAGCCTTGTGGTTTGTGGGTGCAACCATTATGTGTATGCAATATTAAATGCGTGTGGTGTTCTCATTACTTGCTTTATGTTGTGGCCTATATTTTTTTTTTGTGTGGAAACAACAAGTTCATGACCTTCTTAATATTCAGATTTTCAATTTTGTAGGATGTATAATATGTTTCTAACTTAAATACTTAATTCAATTCCTTCTATCAGACTAGAAGTTATGGAAATTTGCTCATTTGGCATTTTGTATCTTGGCAATATTGTGCAGACTTCTTGTTGCTGCTCTCTATCCTTATTTGTTATCATGCCAAGCTATCAAACCCAAAACCATTGTGGCAGTGTGCTTGCTAGTGTGCTTGCTAGTTGAGTATCTGACTATCTGTCTGCTAGTCCTATGGTCTAGTAACATTATTCATGGGGTAATAATTTTTCATGTTTAAATAATACGAGTCAAAACAGCTTCTGTTTGCTGATAGCAAAGCATTTCTATGGAGCTGCAAATGCTTTTGATTTTGTAAGACTTTTTTTTATCTTGCCATATGTAATTTATTTATTACATTGGTCAAGTTTTTCAGGTCCATTTGGAGGCCCAGGATATCAAAATCAAGAACGTGAGAAGCACTTTGAGCATCTTACACCTAATACAAGCAAAGCACGAAATGAATCTGCATTTCCTCAGGATGAAATTGGCTCACATAGAGAGCATTTTCATGTAAGTTAGATACCACCAGTTTCTTATTGATGTCAGTTCCTTTCCTTGTGCTAAGGGGCTTTCTGTTGTAGAATGAACTGACCCTGGATTCCCTTGCTTCAAAGAAGCCAAAAGTAAGGAAGAAAGAAATTAACAATTCTGTTTCAAGTTCTGCCCCCAGCATTCCTAATAGTCAAGGTTTGTTTCTATTGATTTGTATATCCTGCCCATGTAGCTTCCCTTTATTTATTTTTCAAATTCTACTGACTCTGGTTATAATTATGCTTTTTAGAAGTTATTGCTAACTTCTGTGAGGTGGTGGAGGATTTCTGTGGAAAAGCTGAAATTCCCGACGATGGAGATGGCGGTGACTGGTTGTCAATCCCACTTAATGATGTTAAGGTTCTTGTGAATGAAATTACATCTGTTCGATCCAAAAGGATATTGCATGAGGTTCCTATGGATACAGTTACAAGGTTATTAGATGTGATTGACCGTCAGATTCGATGTTCTCAAGGTTTATCGATAGATGTGAAGGAAAATGTGAGTTACTTACCATATTATAGCAGTTTACATTTTTCAAATTTGCATTTAATTTGATCTTATTCTGTTTCAGATATGATTTAGTAAATTTCTTGCATGTTATAACTTAGCAACTAACAAGTGCTTGGATACCTTCAGTCTGATGCCGTTGATGCTGAACCTCTGGTTTTCTCTGCTTTGGAGTCCAGTCATGCTGCGTTGGCAATTATGACCCACCATGATATGCCAAAGCAACTGTATCGAGAAGAAGTATGCTCACACTGAATTCCTTTCTCAGCTTGTTGTGAAATGGTATTGTTATGGTTGCTGACTCTTTCCTTCTTTGCCCCCCTGAAAAACAGCTTATTGAGCGAATTATTGATTTCTCAAGGCATCAGATCACAGATTGTATGGCAGCAAGTAACCCAACCTTCCGAGCTCTCTACAAACCAGCTGAAAATGTTGCAAACAATGGTAATATCAAAGTACATGCTGATATTTCTTTTTTTCCCTTGAATATGTAGGACAGCTGTGTATCATTGCATTATTTGGGTAACAAAAAAAACGTAAGTACATGGGTAGATCATAACCACTCGACAGGGTACACTTGTACACAAACAAACAGTTGAAACATGGACACCGCAGAGCGGGTAGAAGAATCACAAACTAGGATCAGAGCCCCTAAGCTCCGTTAAGCCTTTCCACCCTTGCACCACATTGCAGGCTCTTTGTGAATTGTACGCCAGCCATGCATTGCTAAACTGATATTTCTGTCTTTGGCTTTTCATGATTGTCGAGCCACATTCCTTTCTAAGTTGGTTACACACAATTCTCTGTTTTCTATGTTTTATATGCTTTTTGTACTGTAGCATTTCATGGGTGACAAGCTTTTATTATGCTTGAGCCCAACCAACCTTTCTGCAAATAATTTAGTGCTACTCCCTCTGTCCTGAGATAAAAGAGATTTCGAGTTGTCCTATAAGTATGAAAAAGTTTATCGAAAAGGAAAATAATATTTACGACATCAAATTAGCATCATTAGAAATATTATTAAATGCCAGTGTTCAAAAAGGCGCTCTTCCTCGCTCGGCTAGGCATGCCTCTGCGCTGGGCGGAGGGGTACTGCCTTGCCTGGGGATGGGGGGGCGGGGGTAGGCGGTACCCTAGGTGGCGTCAGCCCGTTGGCGGCAGTATGCACGCAGATCCACCTAAGGCAGGGACGTGTGCGAGCGACGCAGACGTTGGGCGGTGTTGGGGAAGGGACGTCGGGCAGAGGTCGTCGGTGGGGGAGGAGGAAGAAGACAAGATGCAGCAGGCAGCAGCAGTGGGACAGGAGCAAGTCAGTGCCGCCATGGGGGAGAAGGAAGGGTGAGGGGAAGAGCTGCCACCGTCAGAGGCAGGAGAACCATCGGGCGAGAGGAGAGAAGTGTCAGGAAGAGAGGCGGATGAGCAGCGACTGGCGGCTGGGGATGGGAGAGAAGCATTGGCTGTTAGGGTTACACACTATATATATGAATTTGTTGGACTTGGGCTGAAAATACTGCTGTTGGGCTTCTTTTGGCCTGCTTTGTCGGTGCAAAACGGGACTTTCTCTTCAATAAAGTCCACTTATCTCTTATTTCCTTTTCTTTTTTAAACACATATGTGTGTATATGCTAACGCCTAGAAAACGCCTAGGCTCACCTAGGCGCGCCTAGGCTCTAGGTAGAGGGTCACCACCTAGAGAGCGCCAAGTTCCTTTTGTAACCTTGTTAAATGCAGTTTCATAGTTTACCTCTTTGATATGTAGATGCCAGAACTCTTCTCTATAAACTTGGTCAAACTCAGGATAGTTTGACTTAGGACAAACCTACCCTTATATTTCAGGACGGAGGGAGTAGCTATGATGATCACTAGTGATGACTAAACTTGCCTTTTGGAATCAACTTGTACATCACACATTTTTCATATATATATGTATCTTTCTCTTTGGGTGAACTAGGAGATGATGATGAAGATGATTTGGAAAATGGACAAGTTAGCAAAAGGAGACGTACTGCTACTAATTTGAGCATCAGGAAATCTTCAAACAGGTACATGATCAATGCACTTAAAATATTTTGTTGTTTCTGGTTTGTAATGGGGCACTACCAGGCACTAATAGTATTCTATTTTCTTTTTCTGTGTCAGAGTTTCTGCTTCTGTCTATTCTGCTGTGCAGAAACTATGCTTGATATTGGGCTTTCTTAAGGAACTGCTCACAACAGTGCGCTTGTCAGATAGTTGTATTCTGCAGTTAGCGAAAACATGCTTTACTACATTCTTGGTGGATAATATGGAGCTATTACAATTGAAAGCGATTGGGGTGATTTGTACGGTAATTTTCTGGCTATTTGCTCAATCTTTTTTCTGCACATTCAGTTTTCAAAGAATTTGCTCACATTCAAATCTTTGCACAGGTGTTTTCATCATACACACAGCACAGGAGTTACTTGGTTGATGAAACACTTCACCTTCTTCGCAAGTTGCAGTTTTCCAAAAATGCTGTTAGAACCTACCATCTAGCAGATGAAGACCAAAAGCAAATCCAGATGATAACAGCACTGTTAGTTCACCTGGTTCAGTTTAGTGCAATTGTTCCCGATAGCTTAAAAGGAACAGTTGATTGGGCCACTATCGTTGATGCCTCTGGTGATGGTGATTATTATCCAATTAAATGCCATGAAGTGGCAACAGAGGCTTGTTGCCGTTTTTGGACTGATGTCCTTCAACGTTTTACTGCTGCTAAATCTCAAGATATGTCGGAAACCAAAGGAATAATAGATAATCTTGTTCAGGATTTCCTAACGATACTAAACTTGCCGGAGTATCCAGCTGCTGCTTCTATTCTTGAGGTAATTTTGCTCAGCAGTGCTGTTGCTATATCTGTGACCTTAAATATAGGCATGAGCTGGCATTAGTATTACTGATTCTTGAAACTTAGGGCATGATTGGTTGGGTGAATCCAGCCCAGCCTGGCTACTGTGATGCAGGATTGGGATGTTTGGTTGGCCGGGGGAGGCCATGGTGGATGGGTGGGTGGGGGAGGGTGCACGAGGCGTATATGGGCCTGGCTCCGCGGAAACTAGATTGAAATCCGTTTCCTGTGGGCCTGGTTGGCGCGGTGCAGCCTGCAAGTGTAGGTAGGTAATTGGTAGCTAAACCTGGCCCACATGCAAGCAACCAATCAACTACCCAATCCACCATGGCCCGAGTGAAGCAAGCAAACCAAACAAGCCTGCTTGCATGCTGCCCACAGGCTGGTCATGCTCAGCATGGTTACGATCCACCTTCAAGCCACGCTGGGCCATCTAAGCAATCACGCCCTTAATATTACTGGTTTAATTACTTTGTTAAGTGTTTTGCATGACCCTCAAATACCATTTTATATATGTACAGGTTCTCTGTGTGTTGCTGCTTCAGAATGCTGGATTGAAATCTAAGGACACTAATGCTCGGTGCTTTGCTATTGATCTTCTTGGTGGTATTGCATCAAGATTGAAGCGTGATTCTGTCATCTGTAGTGAGGAGAAGCTTTGGATATTGCAAGATCTCACTGATGCAGGTAGTGATGGCTCAAAAATCTTGAAAAACAAGTGCTGTGTTTGTCTTGGTGGAAGAGGTATAAATATAGCCTGTAATGAATGCGGAAGATGTTTCCATTCAGATTGTATGGGGGCTGGTAGTCAGGATAACTTACAGCGTGATAGTGTCTGTCCCTTGTGTTTTTGCAAACAACAGCTCAATGTGCTACAGTCATACTGCCAGTCACAAATTAAAGAAAATGGCAAAAAAACTGCTGCCTCTGCTAGCAAGAAATCTGCTAAACCAGTTGAGGTGCCAGCAGTGGATATTGTTCGACAAATCCTACTGAGTTATCTCCAAGAAGCTGGTCCACAAGATGATGGGAACCTGTTTACTCGATGGTATGTTGCATGGAATGTTTCGTTGTGCAAGTGTCTTTGGAGAATTATAACCATTTTGTATGCAGGTTCTATCTGTGCATCTGGAACAAAGAGGACCAACATTCTAAGGAGATCATCTACTATCTCGCTAGGTTAAAATCCAAGGAGATTCTGCGAGATTCTGGCAATGGTCTGGCAATTTCCAGAGATTCAGCAAAGAAAATTTGCTTGGCACTTGGTCAGAAGAACTCATTTTGTAGGGGTTTTGATAAAATTCTTGCCCTTCTTTTGGTATGTGGTTGCTTCCAGATACTTCAGTTTAATCTATATGTTCTAGAGTTAATTCCCAATGCTTTTCAGGCTAGCTTGAGAGAAAATTCTCCTGTAATAAGAGCAAAAGCCTTACGTGCGGTGAGTATATGTGTAACCTATGAAAGTATTTGTGTAACCCATGAAACTATATGTTTTGCATCTTTCTCATTTAGACATCATTCATCAGTATCGAGGACTTAACTTCTCTGTAGGTCAGCAGTATAGTTGAAGCTGACCCTGAGGTCTTGGGTGACAAACGTGTCCAATCTGCTGTTGAAGGGAGGTTTTGTGATTCGGCTATTTCTGTTCGTGAAGCTGCCCTTGAACTTGTTGGGAGGCATATTGCTTCACATCCTGATGTGGGCCTGAAGGTCAGTAGACATATGACATATCAAGTTACCTTATGACATATTTGTGGGCATCGATATGGTTTACTATGCGTCTTCCCATCACAGTATATAGAAAAAGTTGCTGAGCGAATAAAGGACACTGGAGTCAGCGTTCGCAAGCGTGCAATCAAAATTATAAGGGATCTTTGTGCTTCAAATCCGAACACGGACACAACTCATGCCTTTGTGGAGATAATTTCTCGTGTTAATGATGAGGAGTCCAGTGTACAGGTGAGCTGATAGCCTGATATGAAAAACAATTGACTGATGTCATGAAAATATATTGTCTTAGCAGATTCATATGTGATTGCAAATGTTTTCTTTTCTTTCATTGCCTATTGTTTCAATTTTATTTTGTAAATAGGTTGATTCTTAGGTGTGTGTGTATGCTTAAATATTTGCTCTCATGTGTTAGCGAAGATAGTGTAGTTACTTAAAATATTTACATGTTAATTGGGAAACTTCCTTGCATCTTTTGCTTTTCCAAATAACAAAACATCCTCATCTGAAAAATTTAGATAACACAAAAGGAAAGAGGAAGTTGTTAATGCACATCTTTCTGCTCCCCCCCCCCCTCGCCTATTTAGCCATACATAATCTCCTTACACATGAAATAATTTGTGACACCAATCTTGAAGACACACTATTAGTCTGGTCAATCGTTTTTGTGGTTTCTCCTTGATGCCATAATGGATAACACCGAACATACTTTATAATATTACAGATTACAGAAGAACATGCAACATTGTTGGGCCTGCAATATTTATGTTGCTTTCGATCACCAATTGAGTTAACATAAACTATATTCATTACTTCTGTAGGATCTTGTATGTAAAACATTTTATGAACTATGGTTTGAAGAACCAACTGGGAGTCATAAGCACTTGGTTGCTGATGGAAGTTCAGTTCCAATGGAGATAGCTAAAAAGACTGAGCAAATTGTTGACATGTTGAGGAAGATGCCCAATCACCAACCCCTGATTACCATCATAAAACGTAACTTGACTCTTGACTTCCTCCCTCAGTCAACCAAGGCTGCAGGGATTAACTCATCCATGGTGGCATCAATTCGGAAGCGTTGTGAATTCATATGCAAACGCTTATTAGAAAGAATACTGCAGGTACTTTCTGACCCAATCTGATAGTGAATAGTTTGTGTAATTGATAATTTGAGATTAATTCTCGCACATCTCTTTCTTGAAGGTTGAGGAGGGAGCTGCTAATGAGATGGAAATCCACGCGCTTCCTTATATTGTTGCCTTGCAAGCATTTTGTATTGTTGATCCCACACTCTGCATTCCAGTAACTGATCCTTCTAAGTTTGTTGTGACACTACAACCATACCTTAATATTCAGGTGAGCATGGTTTGTCATCTCCTATCAGAATAGAGGTTCTTGTGTTCTTGCCCCTGTTTCCAATCCCAATTGTTACCCTCATTTTGCTAACTTTACGATTTTGCCCTGTTTTTTTTTTTGAACTGAAGGCAGCGTTTACCCCTATTCCATTAAGTCCACTTAATGGTGTCAACTCAGCTATTAAAAGACTAGTTGGCTCATACGAATTGCCCCTACTTTGATTACTATGTCATTTTGCCCCTATTTTGACATTTAGAGCATTTGACAGATACCAAAACAATTTTGATGACAAATCTCGACAAAATATGCATACATTTCAAATTTGAGCAAACTTTGACAAAAAAATAATTTTAGAAGTCTGAAAGTGCATGAATAAAAAATTAAATCTCACCCAAAGCAGGTGGCAAAATCACAAACTTAAAAAAAACAAGGACAAAATTGCAATTGGTCTTCACAACAGGGGCAAGGACACTATTGTCGCTTTATTTATGACAACCTAGGGTTTCATTGATGCTGTGGCTTCATTGCTGCACATTCGTACCACATCATACTGTTTATCACGCTCCTCTACTAATTGTGCTGTAGACATGAACCTATATGCCTATATGTTCGAAAATTCTGCTGTTTTGTTGTTGGTTTTTGACTACACATATACTGTAAACAGCAGAGCTAGAGTTTTGATTATTTTTGTGAAGTAGCTATATTCTTGTTGATGTGATCAACTAAAACATTTGTGCAGTGTGAGTTTGTATAGTACTTTGCTGCTACAGTCAAAATTACAGCAAAAGTAAATTTAATAATTTCAGTTAGTTCTGTGCACAATTACATATCTGAGCTATCTTATTTGGAACTGAATGCAAGTTCATTAATGTCTATGATTATCAATCATAGTTTGTCATTTGTTTCTCCCCTACCAATACAATTTCATTTGCTCCTGATCATCTATATCTACAGGTTGACAATAAATCAGCTGCCCAGTTGCTTGAAAGTATTATTTTTGTGATTGATGCTGTTCTTCCACTCATAAGGAAGCCGCCACAAAATGTTGTTGAAGAACTTGAGAAGGATCTGAAACATATGATAGTTCGCCATTCGTATTTGACAGTTGTACATGCTTGTATCAAGTAAATGCATCCCCCCCCCCCCCTCCCTAATTATTGTTTGATAAGCATTGTTTCTCCCTATGTTCTATTTGGAGTTGAGAATTCATTTCATGAGTTCATATGCTATTGGTGTAACTTAGATGGTATTTGTCGTTCTGATTTTTTTAAAAATTCTTTGTATACTTTTTATGTACCCTTCTGCAGCATCACTTAACTTGTTATTTCATCTCCCTACTCTCTCTTAAGTCTTAACAACTTCCATATTTAGTTCTAGATGCAGTTTTAGCAGCATCAGTTTATTCTATCATTGATCATTGAGCTCATGTGTTTTTTTTTTCTCTGGTCATCTTGCATTCTTGCCAGACTTGCCTTGAAACATTCTTGTTTATTTCTCTCTTGCCTTTTTACAGGTGCCTTTGTGCTCTGAGCAAGTCAGCAGGTAGAGGTCCAGGATTACTGGAAAACCTTGTTAATATTTTCTACAAGCATCTGTCTGGAGCTAGTTCAGATAGTCAGGTATTCCATTTTTTGATTCATTGAGTGAGCTGCAATCTTACGCAAATATATGGTAAAAATGAAACTTATTTTCACATAGTAGTTTTTTTTTTGTATTATGAGGCCTATAATTATTCCATTTATCTATTATGTGCAATTGAGGACAACTGTAGAAGTACATTTATTATTTATCTTGTATATGTATTGGGCATGAAAATCACTGTTTCTCTCTCTACGAAGTTCTGTATCTTGCGATCTCTCTCTCTGTTTCAAACAAGCAGCTTTGCTATGTTTAGCTGATTGTATTCATTCTGGAACTCAGCTGTTGGGTCGATCACTGTTTTGTCTTGGACTCCTCCTTCGGTATGGTTATCAAATGATGCTAACATCTGAAAATCAGCTTGATTTTCCCAAGATTATCCACTTGCTCCAGAGAAAATATCTTCTCAGGGATGACTTCAGCTTGAAGGTTCGAGCTTTGCAGGTGTGTGTGACCACTTGTAATTCATTAAGACATAAAATATCTGCTTGGTGATGTGATCATCCGTGCCTAGCTGTATTCAATGTAGTTTATGGTGTGATTCTATGTGACTGGCTGCTCACTTTTGAATCTTGTTTACAATCTCCAGATATCTGTACATGGTGATTAGTCGAGTTAGGGTTTAGAACTCTGACATTATTTATTTGAGACCCATAGCAACTGGAACTAGCATAGATGACAATGCATAGCAAGTCAGAAGTCACCTGTCTACATAACTGTTGCTTTGGTTGTTACAAGGTTGCAAATTTTATTTTATTTTATTTTTGTATGAACTGTTCCCTATAAGATGCCAATTTCCCCTTGTACATTCAGACTTTGGGATACATACTTATTGCGAAGCCTGAATTTATGCTACAAAAGGATATGTTGAAACTCATAGAGACAGCACTATCTTCTGAGGTTGATTATAGATTAAAGGTATGTCATTTTGTAATTGCATCTTCTTTTGGTAGTTATTTTCTGTTTGAAAAAATTGAGTAAATTAATCCACCTGCTCAGATTCAAGGACTTCAAAACCTCTATGAGTATCTCAGAGATGCTGAAAGCCAACTTACTGCTGAGAGTACTGCGAAACCTCCTGTACAATGTGAAATAAATGGCAGAAGTGAAGTGCCTGTTGCTGCTGGTGCTGGAGACACCAACATATGTGGTGGTATTATCCAATTGTATTGGAGTTCTATTCTTGATAGGTGCTTGGATACAAATGATCAAGTTCGCCAGAGTGCACTTAAGGTGAATTAAGCAGGCATTATATTTCATTTCACACTTTATCTTATCATTTTACAATAGAAATAAGTTATTCTTGTTCTTGTAGATTGTTGAAGTTGTACTTCGCCAGGGTTTAGTTCACCCTATTACCTGCGTTCCTCACCTTATAGTACTTGAAATGGACCCGCTGGAGGGGAACTCGAAGTTGGCTCATCATCTACTTATGAATATGAATGAAAAGTAAGTTGGCCCAACTTCCCATACTTATTTGTTTTATTATATTTGGAATAAAACACTATCTGATCAGTTCAAATTTGTTTGCAGGTACCCTTCATTTTTTGAAAGCCGCTTGGGTGATGGACTACAAATGTCATTTAAATTCTTTGAAATCATAGTCGGCAACCATAAGATGGCAGCAAACATAAAATCAAATCCAATTGCATTTGTCAAACCTGGCATATCTAGAATATACCGTCTTATCCGTTCAAATCGAAATTCCAGAAACAAATTTGTCCACTCGATAGTTCGGAAATTCGAGTCTGATAGCCGGAGTCGCAGCACAGTTAGCTTTCTTGTGTAAGTAATTTAAATAAAAATACACTTGTTGACGCTCTATTCTTTGATGAGGTATTGACTGTCATTTTGTCTACATATTGCAGATACTGTGCTGAAGTTCTTGCCTCCCTGCCTTTCACATGCTCCGATGAACCACTTTACTTGATCTATGATATAAATCGAGTTATTCACCTTAGAGCTGGAGGAGTCGAGGGCAATTTGAAAAGGTGGACTTCTATGTCTCAACCGCAGGATACGGCGGGTATGCCAACATTGCCAAGAGAGAGTCATGTTGTCATGCAAGAGCCTGGCGGATATTATGATAATGTGGGATATGTTCCTGAAAGGGTGAATGACAACAATCCTTGCAGTACTTCAGACGTGGACATGGCCAAAGTGCAGGTGGATGTGGACGTGGCCAAAGTGCAGGTGGATGTGGACATGACCAAAGTTCAGGTGTGTTAGAGAAGTTCTGGGTGGTAGGGTCCATTATTTCAATTGACCCATCAGGGAGGCTGCTGCCCTGAAACCTTTTTCATCTTATAATTTTCACTAACTTTTTTTTCTTTTTTTGCCAGGGAGATTGCCATGATGCAATAGCCCTCCAGCTACTACTGAAATTGAAGAGACATTTGAAAGTTGTTTATAGTTTAGATGATGCCCGCTGTCAGGTATGGTTTGCTCTTTATTTGGAGATTGGTACTGCTATTATGGGTGCATTTACATGAGACATGGTCTGTTTGTGTTTTAATACAGGCATTTTCTCTAAAGGAGCCTCCGAAATCTGGAGAAGCATTCTCCAGGCAGAATGTTCCTTTTAATATTGGCAACACTAACATCAGTCTGCCGAGCTGCCTGCAGGATGTAGCTTCTGTTTACCAGGTACTAAATAGTGAACTTAAGATTCCTTGGCAAGACAAAGCTGTATTAGTTTATGGTTTGGTATCTGGCATGTGCTACTCTCTTTTTTATTTGAAAGATATATCCTACCCTGTTCACGGTTGACGCTGATGTGGTTTGGTGGACATGATGCTCAGGATTTCAAGACAGCGCTCCGCGAAGATTCCATGGACTTTGCTGTGTTCATCCCTTCAGTCCAGACTAGGGAAGCGCCCAACCCCAAGAAGTACGACGAGAGTCAGGAGAAACGGCTGCCCCCAGTGTCACAAAAGCCCGTGGTGGTGCACGGGGAGACGATTCTGATGATGCTGACGACGACGACTGGACCGGGGGCCCAAGAATGCTCGACTTCAGTGGGGGCGGCCGTGTGACAAGGCAGAGGGTCCAAGTATGATGACTGGTCTTGGTGCTTTTGTACATTCTAGGGAAACCTATAGCAGCTGACACAAGGAGAGTTAGGGCTGAGTTTTAGGTTTAAAGTCATTTAGGGTACATAGAAGCAGAAAGGAAAGGAAGATAGCTTTTTACTTAGATGCCATTGATTTGGAGCACTCCTTTTCTTGCTCTGCCCCTGTCCTGTTTGTAATTCCGTCGGGCTTTGGCAAAACTGACAAACGGGTTGTGCTCCGGCTTCTGATCTGATTCAATGGGAATGAAATTATTCCTTCTGTGAAATGATTCCTTTGCCTGTAATTGTCCCGCTCGCTGATGTTGTATCTGTACGTGTGCTAAGCAATTTTTTTTTGGTTCATAGTGCTTTATAATATACAGCTACTAAGCCTCATTCCGTTCATGTGTAATTCTCCGGGGAAGAAAGGAGCTAGCTACCTCCGGTAAAAGAGTAAGCTGCAAAAGACAAGCAGTATGCAGTAGTTTGCTGTTGCTGCTAGCTAGCTGAGATATATTTTTTAGTTGATTTATTATTAATTATTGAATTGTTGTGTAGGTAGGTGATGCTACAAAACGGGTGTCTGTCCGTCCGGACGGACTGTTCCACGCTCGCTCCCTCTTCCTAGGGCCAAATTGCCAATAGCTCAACCGGCCGCCCCACTTATTTCCTCCCTTTCTCTTACACGTGGACCCGAAGGTCAACTCCTCTTCTCCTTCCTCTAGACGGGAAACGTAGTCGATGCCTGTTTGTACGAGAGCACACGTGTTGCTTCCTACACCCGCTCTCAACCCAACCCACACCGACTCCCCGTCGCCCACCTCGATGGGCCGCCGCCGTCCTTGTCCCTCCTCACGGGCATCCTCTCCGACCTTGTGAAGATCAGCAACTCCTTCCAGCCACTGTGTGTGGCCAGGCGGCCAGGAGAGGGGGTCGTTGCTGGCTGGGCCCAAGCCAGGCGCAGGCCGTGCCACCATCCTCGGTCACTGGCAGGCCGAAAGCAGAAAATGCATGTTGCAAGCGTATGTTTCAAGTGTTTTAGATGGTTCAGAGGTATGTTTGCAAGTGTTTCATGCGAATATTGCAATAGTAGATCAGGATGTTGCAATATGCTACACGGATGTTGTGATGTGCTACACGTATGTTGCAAATTTCTATTCACAATGTTCATCTGTTTTTCCAGACGTATGTTGCAGTGTGTTTATTTGGATGTTGCATATATTTCACACGTATGTTGCAAGAGTGTTATCTCGATGTTGCGTATGTTTTACAATGAATTTCAAGTGTTTTTCAGGTGTTTTTCCAAGTGTTTCATTTGTCTTCAGACGTATGTTGCAAATGTTGCATCTAGATGTTTCAAAAGTAGATCGGGTATTGCATCTTCATCCTCGCTTTTTGTTGCCTTGCCTCGATGTCTTCTTCTGGCGCTGGCTGGGCATCCGCCGCTCCCTCTACCTCTTCTCGATGTTTGTGACGTTCGGGGCGGCGCAGACACAACGTGGGTGCGCGAAACAACGTGGAAAACAAACTGCAGGCGCGGGCATCCGGACGCTAGCAAAGCCCGATGTATATGTGCTTGCCGTAGATCTCCACTCTCCAGCGTGATGGTCTCCCCTTTTTTTTGAGTAGAAGCGTGATGGTTTCCTGTTTTTTTAGCAACACCACCTAGCTAGGAGGATTATACATATTACAAACATCATCAGGAGAACCAAACATGCCGCCTTAACTCAGCATGGATCGAGCTACGAACTATCCTATGAGCATCGGTATTTGAGTCTTTATGCTCATGTACAAACTCGATACTTCTAAAAAGCTATCTTTCTCGCGCATTGATCTCCCAGGTAACCTGTCTTTAGACTCCGACTTCGCCTTATTGGACAGTCACCTGGAAGCGTGATGGTTTCGTTTTTTTTATTTTAGGAAGGATGGTTTCGTGGTATAGTGGAACGGTACTACGTTCCCTTCGGTTGGGCTGGTAAGCCTCCTGGCCCATTAGTGCATCGCTCTACGGCCTGGCGGATGCAGAACGCGTGGTGCGAGGGCCCACACGTCAGTCGCGTTGCTGCTCAGGGTCCACCCGGTGCGGTGCCGACTGCCCCTCGCCTCGCGCACCGGAACCGGATCTCGTCACCGCCCCCTGTTGTTTGTTCCTTTCGGATCTCGTCGGCGCCGTCCCTCCCACGTTGCCCTCTGCCGCCGCCACCACCACCTCCTGCGCCGGCGCTCCTCTGCGACGCAAGTTCGCCTCCGGAGCTCGATCCTGTCTCCCTCGCCTCCGCCTCTAGGTAGGAGGAAGTCGTCGCCTTCTTAGGTCAAGCCTGAGCTTCCTGACTTTTGTCCATGTGTAATGGTCTTGCAGATGTTACATGCTTTTCTAGTCCCTCGGAATAATTAACATCGATTACACAATCATGGAAGAGCAGCAAGTCAAGCCATCAGATCTGCCACCCACTAGTTCGGACAATCAGGATCCAGTTGCAACACCTCCTGTTACCAGTGCTGATCCTGTTCGTCCGGCTGCTTCAACTGATTCTCCCAGTCAGGTTGCCGGTGCAGCTCCTGCACCTACCGCTGCTCCTGCAGAAGATGCTGCAGGGCGTGAGGCGCCAGCATCCGTGCTTTCTGCATCTGGTTTATCCTCCTGGGCTAAGAACCTAAAAATCCCCCAGCCTTCATCAGGTCAAGAATCACCTACAGGAAAGAATACCTTTGCCCGTTTAACAAGTGGCCTTGGACTGCGTATGTCTCCAAAAGCGGCACAGCAAGATGGGGGTGCTGAAGGAAGCACCTCCCCAACAACAGGACAGCCCGGTGTTTTTGGTTCTTTGACGAAAGGCATCGTGGATTCCTCTAAGAATGCTGTAAAGGCAGTGCAAGTCAAGGCTCGCCACATGGTCTCACAGAATAAAAGACGATACCAGGTACTTCTAGTTCTACATGGGCATCTAAAGATGAAAAGTTGACATCTTCGAGTACTCTTGTTGTTCAGTTCTCTAGTGTAACATAATCAAGATACAATCACACAAGTGTCCATTCATCATCTTCATTCAGTGATGGTAAACTTGTTGCATAATGTGCTTTTGTGCCAGTGTGCATCGATGCTAATGACTGTCAACTTAAATCTATATAATAATCTATCTGCTCATATCTAACTTGCAGCAAGTTTGTACACATTACTCAGGTTTATCTAATTCTCGCATTTTGTGTTTCTACACATGCTCTCAATATCTATAGGTCCTAGGCACATGGTAGGGTGATGCTTAGATCCTAGGTGACCTTGTTGAATGTTAGTTTCTCAACCAGGGAGATCTTGCTTTGTGCCTGATGATGATAATAAATCATCACTTCTATGTACTTTGATATAAACACTAAGGGCAATTGGAGAACGGAAAATTTACTTACAGGAGCAAGAATCATCAATTTGATGATGCTGATTAACCTTTTTATAAATCATGTGGGGTTGATTGTTGTCATTGACACCTGAAGGAATTGTATGCCAGATCATATTAGTGATGATCCTTTAGTTGATGAAGTTTTGTAGATTTAATATAATGGAAAGGTGTAATGATCTGATTCTGCTACTTACTCAGGAAGGAGGATTTGATTTAGACATGACATATATTACTGAGAACATAATTGCTATGGGTTTTCCCGCTGGTGACTTGAGTTCAGGGCTTTTTGGATACTTTGAGGTCAGTATACAAGCGAGATTTCGATGTTCCTTAAAGCTTGTTCCCTTTTATATGCCCTCATGGAAAAAGGGAAAGTTATACTCCATTGTAGGGTTTCTACCGCAACCACATGGAGGAAGTCATCAGGTTCTTTGAAATGCACCATAAGGTAACTTTTGCTTGTTATTAAGTTTCTTAAAAATTAACATAAATGCTTCCCAGGTGACACATTTCATATTGTTGGTTATAGTTTATTGCTATTCTTGTCCATTTTCCTACACCACCATACCTTGAACTTACTGCATTGTCTTCATGTTATTAATGTAGCACGAGCCATCTTTGGCAGTCAAGGACTAGGTTCAATAGAGCAAGCCACTTCATAGCTCATCCTCTGAGAATGAGACAGGAATAACTTTAGAAGGATATTATCGGTGTTAGAGCAGTAGGGATGTAATGTATAAATGAATAATCTGTTTTATTTGATTTGACTACCAAATTCTACCGAAACTAATACGGTTTGAATTTTCCCCCTCTGTCAGTAGTTTCTTTATTGTTAATTTGAGCTATAAATATGAATGTGCTCAGACTTTTTTTTGGTTCGTATTCGATCCACTTCACCCCAACATATCATTTAACAGCTTACTAGTTGTATTAAAGAACAAAACTGAGGACCTTGGAGAGGAGCTTGGCACCTGGGCCCAAACCCGGGTGCTCACTTTAGGAGGGGATTCCCTCTGTTTTCCGTGAGGGAAAAAAGAGAAAAACTGACAATTTTTTTACATGGTCATCTTTCCCATAATTATTATACATATTAACAATTTCATAATTTCATAGAATATGCATGTTTTTATCATGAAATGAGCACTATAAGACCATTTGTTTTGATGCTTACTTAACATTTCATCTTGTCTAATGAGCATGCTTTATTTTATCCCCATGCATTTTCAAAATTCCTTTCCCCTCCTGGTAAGTGTATTGCCTTTTCCTTCTTACAAAAAGAAAGTTAATGTGCTTAAGTGCATTGTTTGTCTATTTAGTTTCCAGTATTCAAGGCAGCTAGATAAGTCTAGATTCTGAAGTTTAATTATAAAGAGAACCTGCATTTGAGGGCTTATCTTTTTTGTAGCACTATAAGAAATAGGAATTTTGAACTAATCATGCATTTTAGTCTTCTAATTTAATCATTATGTTACAGGGGAAGTATAAGGTGTACAATCTTTGTTCCGAAAGGCTATATGATGCATCTCTTTTTGAAGGAAAGGTATGGGATGCTTACCATTTCCACATTTATAGTACACCTAAGGCATGATACTCCCAGCCACCAACAAAAAAAAATACTAAAAACTCAGTGGCACATCTGCTGATGTATAAGTGTTCCCATCTTTGTCTCAGTTTCCTTATTGTATTTTGGTAATTTGACAATACTTCTGTTGTGCCTTGATGTCAACCGTTTGGCCTTGCAGCATGATGAATTTGTTGGTGTATTATATTAGAAAATCTAATTTTGTGTGCGTCTTTCAGGTGGCCTGCTTTCCTTTTGATGATCATAACTGTCCTCCAATACAACTTGTCATATCATTCTGCCATAGTGCCTACTCATGGTTGAAGGAGGATATAGAGAATGTGGTGGTTGTCCATTGCAAAGCTGGCAAGGCAAGGACAGGATTGATGATCTCGAGTCTTCTACTATTTCTAAAGGTAAGGTTACCATGCATTGTATCTGTATACCAATCAGAATGATACCTACTGCAAAATCTTCACCAAATTTCTTACAATTGGAGTTTTTTCCCCTTTTATAACGGACAGTTCTTTCCTACTGCTGAGGAGTCCATTGAATACTATAACCAGAAAAGATGTGTAGATGGAAAAGGGCTTATTCTCCCAAGTCAGATTGTGAGTGACCCTCATAGTTATGAAAATTGATTCATATGACTTTTGTCTTTACTGAACATGTTGGGAAAATTGCAGAGATATGTGAAGTATTTCGAGCGCATCTTAACTTACTTCAATGGTGAAAATCAGCCACCCCGAAGGTATTTATACCTTTTCAACCATGGTGTCAAAATGATATGCATGTGTATTTTGCTTTAGTAATTAACCATGTTATTACACTTTCCAGGTGTATGCTTAGAGGGTTTCGTCTTCATAGATGCCCCTATTGGATTAGGCCATCAATTACAGTCTCTAATCACAATGGTGTGTCCATTTAATTGAAACTGAAGTTGCCATATGTCATGATACAATAATTTAAGAATATACTGTGGCTTGATATCTTCTAGTGTATCAATTAATCAATCTGTTATGCAGGCGTTCTTTTTCTACAAAGAAGCATCCAAGAACAAAAGAACTAATGGTAAGCATCTCCATTTGTGAACCACTCTTATTTTGCGTTCAGTTACTCATAGGTTTATAGTTTCGTCTCTGTTCAGTTTGCTATGGAATATTTGGGTAGCTTATATTATGAATTCTTCATAGTTTGATGCCGGTTTGCATAGTGGGTAAGGGCACCACTGTTTTTATATAGCAATGCTAGATAAAGGAACGTCTCACTGTTTAGGAAGGATATCGTACAACTTGAAGCCAACTTAAATGACTAGTACCACTGACCAATGTATTGATATTTGCATGGCTATGTCTCTTAGTACAGCATATGTTTGATATGCAAACTACGCTCGAGGATAAACTCAAAATATTCCATTGTTTCATGTGTTCCTCTGGACATAAATAACAAGAAGGCATTCCCAGAAGGATGCTTCTCCTTGCTGTCTCTTATCTAACAAAAAAAAATACAAAAGAAATATGTCTTATTTTTCTATGACTTAAAACTAATTTGTACCATTCTAGATATTTACTTATGCATACTTTTATGCTGAACGTTGTTCCTCTGTAATCTCCATTGTAATCTAAATTTACTACCATAATTTCAGCCAGAAGATTTCTGGTTTAGTGCACCAAAGAAGGGGATTATGGTTTTTGCATTGCCGGGAGAACCTGGCTTAGCCGAGGTAGCTGGTGATTTCAAGATCCAGTTTCATGATCGACAGGGAGATTTTTACTGGTGAGCTCCATGTAGTATTAAACTAATAATAATAATATTTCCTAGACATATCTGTGCTCTGTTACTTAATGATTTCATTTTATTTTTATTCCATTTTATGTAAGTTGCATGCACATATGTATATTATCTCGATTGGATGGCACCAACATTTCACATGGGAATCCGGAAAAGAATTATTGTCCTTATATTTAATTTCATTTCTTCCCCTATCCTTTTCAGTTGGCTAAATACAACAATGATGGAGAACAGGGTGACTTTGAATCCAACTGATCTTGATGATTTTGACAAGGTGAAGGCTTATTCATTGTTAATAATATTTATAACTATTTGTGAAGAGCGAATATGAAACTATTTAACAAGATGTGCCAATAAATCCTGAATTCTTTGTGTTCATACTTTGTTTTTATGATGTCGGATTCAAATGTAGATACTAGTTTGTTCACACAACTTAGGGTAGTTTTGAGAATGTTCTCCGTATCGTATAGTTGATGTCTTAGTTTTTATTTTTCCTGATTCACTTTGTATTTTCATATCAACTCTCTGCTCCAAGCATTACCATACTGAATACTATTGTGTAGCCTCGCCTTGTTTACTTCACTGCGTATACTAATTTTGCCCATGCATAAACATTTTATGATCAGTAGGTGAAGGAAACAGACATTTTATCAACAATTAGTTATTTATCTAAGGATTGCTTATTTCATTCTGTTATCACTTATCAGTGACAGCTGTTGCAATGTTGTGGCTCTTGTTTTGTTTACCATTTTTTTGGGGACTTGAAACTAAATACTTTATAATTTTATCCAGAGAAAATTGCCATCACCTGGATTCCAGGTTGAGGTTGTCCTGGTAGATTACGATGGCTCGCAACCACCAAAACCAAAACCAGCCGCTGGACCTGCTGATACTAAATCTGATGCTGATTCCTCGGCTAGCACGGTTGCGAAAGAAAATAATGCTGCACCTGCAGAATCCAACAAGGGAACTGGAAGCAATGATAAAGATGAAGTTTTCTCCGACAGTGATGGGGAGGATGGATCATCCAAGGGAAGAAAGGAGAAGACTGCCGGCGGTGGTCAAAGTAGTGTAAATGCTGCTAAACCATCCCAAACAAGCAATGTGCAGGAGGCGGCATCAGCTGCTGCTAGTAGGCTGGATAAAGTAGCAATAACCAGCGAACAAGGAACCACAAAGGCACCTGATGGCGCATCTCTCAAAACTGAAGTCAGCAGCAAGGCCAGCTCCACCACAGCACCACCTACAGCTGCTGACTCTTCCAGCATGAGCGAATTCAAGGCGATTGCAGCAGACGCCTCAGTGTTCTCGTTCGGAGATGAGGATGATTATGAAAGTGAGTAGTGCTTGCTTCTATGGGTGATTGGTTTCCGTTGTACAGTTTGGTGCCTCTAGGACCCCCATCATAGAATGCCAGTTTGAAGCAGCTGGGAAGAGAACTCGAAAGAAGAAGTTAATTCATTCTTGCGTTTGGTCTCCACTGTAGCAGTGTCATCAGTCTCATGTTGTACCCAGATGAAACTTGTTGTAACTCAACCAGGGCTGAACCTTGTTGATACCTCTCCTATTTGTTCACAGAAATACCTTGTACACGAAATTAAACAGCGCAATTCCTTTTATTAAGAGTTTGTGCGTGTCTTCAGGAAGATTCTGTACATGAACTTGTGCGGTGCAATTCATTTCAGCTTTGTTTGGATAGTTAGGAAGGATTGAAGGCAAGTCTCGGTTCAAACTTAACTTGAACTAGATGTCTGAAATCTCCAGATCAACACACTTCGGTCGAACCTTGTCTCAGGCTCACCTAGTAACAATTAAGGTTTGAGTGCCCTCTCTATTCCTGAATCAGTTTCGGTGTCGTGTGATTGCCCCGCTCTCTGATGTGTGTGCGCGTGCGCGCTCATAGGCCTTTTTTATGTACATAGCTGTCATATTTCCTCGATGCATCTTGGTTATGCCAGCTTCTGAGCCCCATTCCATGTATTCGAATCTGCCATGTTTCCAAACATGGATGGAGCAACGCGTGTAATGCGTATTCTATAAGTGTTTTTTCTTTTGACCAGCCATCTCTATTTTTTCTTGTAAAAGTAGCAAAACCTCCAGACGTTTTGAACTCAATCCATGGCATCTTCTATCTTTTGGTCTCTAGACTTGTTAAGGTGGCACGTCCTGAATGAAAGCCTTTGAGAATTATGTGAGGGGTTTTGGCAGGTTGGATCAGCTCATGTTGTTCCTTTATTCTCTGCTTTTTCTCATCTTCCATGGCAGGATTAAAGTTACTGCAAGAGAATCTGGGGAAGGGAGGAGCTGGCTACTTCTGGTATAATCTTGTGCTCTGTGATCCTGTCTATGGTGGTGCTGTACGTGTATTTAAAGAGTTGTACACAGCACTAATGCTTCACAATCCTCCCTCCTCGTCAACATCTTGCATGCTTCTTCACAACCGGTAAATTTTAGTTGTTGATTGATGCCATTTCGTTTGCAATGCAGTCTTGCTGCTACTTGTGCTTACCATGGCAGATTATCCAGGGGATGTTAGCTTGCATTGTCTTACTTTGTTGTCTATAAGATCATCTTGTTGCTTCGATGTCTGAGTCATCTTCTTGTTGCTTTGAGGTCGATTGGGCATGGTGAAGATCTGCTGCATCGGCGCCGGCTACGTCGGCGGCCCGTCCATGGCCGTGATGGCGCTCAAATGCCCGGCCATCGAGGTCGCCGTCGTGGACGTGTCCCGGCCACGCATCGACGCCTGGAACAGCGACCGCCTCCCGGTCCTGGAGCCGGGCCTGGACGCCGTCGTCAGGGCCTGCCGCGGCCGCAACCTCACCTTCAGCGCTGACGTGGACCTCCACGTGGTCGACGCCGACATCGTCTTCGTGTCCGTCAACACACCCACCAAGGCGCGCGGTCTCGGTGCCGGCAGGGCGCCCGACCTCGCCTACTGGGAGAGCGCGGCGCGCGTGGTCGCCGCCGCCGCGTCCCGCTCCCGCCCTGGCAGGGGCAAGATCGTCGTTGAGAAGTCCGCCGTCCCCGTCAGGACCGCCGAGGCCATGGAGAGGATCCTCCAGGCGCACGTCACCGGAAGCGGCGTCGGCGGAGGCGCGTTCCAGGTCCTCTCGAATCCGGAGTTCTTCTCCGAGGGCACGGCCGTGCGGGACCTGCTGTGCCCCGACCGCGTGGTCATCGGCGGCCGTGACACCGACACGGGCGCCGTGCGCGCGCTGGCGGACGTGTACGCGCACTGGGTCCCCGAGGACCGGATCGTCACCACGGGGCTCTGGTCCGCGGAGCTCGCCAAGCTCGCGGCGAGCGCGCTCCTGGCGCAGCGGGTGTCGTCGGTGAACGCGCTCTCGGCGCTGTGCGAGGCCACGGGGGCCGACGTCTCGGACATCGCGCGCGCCGTCGGCAGCGACGGCCGCGTCGGGGGCGGCGGCTGCGGCAGGTGGTTCCTGGACGCCGGCGTCGGGTTCGGCGGGCCGAGCCTCCGGCGGGACGTGCTGAACCTGGCGTACGCCTGCGAGGGCCACGGCCTGCACGAGGCGGCGGAGTACTGGCGGCAGGTGGTGGCCGTGAACGAGTACCAGAAGGGCCGGTTCGTGCGCCGCGTGGTGGCGTCCATGCTCGGCACGGTGGCCGGCAAGAAGGTGGCCGTGCTGGGGCTCGTGTTCAAGAAGGGCGTGCGCGACACGAGGGAGTCGCCGGCGGTGGACGTGTGCCGGGGCCTGCTGTCCGACGGGGCCCGCGTCAGCGTGTACGACCCGGTGGTGGGCGAGACGCAGATACGGATGGACACGGCGGCGGCGGAGGTGGAGGTGGAGGTGGAGGTGGAGGTGGCGAGGGACGCGTACGAGGCCGCCGACGGCGCGCACGGCCTCTGCGTGCTGACGGAGTGGGACGAGTTCAGGACGCTGGACTACCACAGGGTATTCGACGGCATGATGAGGCCGGCGTTCGTCTTCGATGGCCGCAACGTTGTCGATGCCGGGGAGCTCAGGGAGATCGGCTTCGTCGTCTATGCCGTCGGCAAGCCGCAGGACGCCTGGCTCAACGGCATGCCGGCGGTGGCGTAGCTGATCAATCCATTTCTGATGTATGTAGTACTCCTAATAAAATGTAACAGAGCATAAGACTTTTCTCCGGCAAGTTGTGCTCTTTTCTATTTTTCATTCAGAGACAAATTTCTGATTTGCAAAAGCGGCACACATAGAAAGCACTGAATGTGAACACTGGGATCAGAGTACTGAACAAAAAGCACTGAATGTGAACACTGGGGTCTCGTATAGTCGACATTAGGAATACTGAACAATCCATTCACACAAGATTGAATATAACATTGCAGAAAAGGCCCCAAGATGCAAAGTTGCAGTATTCATATTCCTATGATAGGTGGGTGCAAGTGCAACTTTGTGCATGCATGCATCATGCATGTCCCTTATACATCCCAGGAAGAAAAGAATCAAGCTGAAGAGATATAAAATAAGTGTATCAGGTGCATAGTCACTCAGAGGTAGAGAACTTATAATTTGGAAAAGAGGAAGTCGAAGGCAACATAAGGGCTCGTCGTTTAGCCAGAATCATTCCACGTGATCAAAGATAGTATAAATTAGCACAACATTTCAGGTTGGAATCGTTCCAGGCATCCATTCGCTGGGAACCGAACAAGGCATAAATGGAAATTAACCACAAACACCGAAGATTATGGAAAGCTGTATATGCATGGCTACATTACTATCACAAACTACAAATAGCATAAACACACACAGGATCTGGCAAGTTTATTAATTCTGAACTAGTAGTAGTATATATGCCATGCTTAATAGTAACTGCAATGTATATAAATCAGTAGAGCTCTTGATTGGAACAATAACCTTGTGTGACTAATATTTTATCCAATGCCTATATATATGTATATATATATGTTACAATCAATTCTTCTTGTCTCGATCTATCTGTCCAATCAGAGATTAATAATAAAAGCAACAAAATAAACTGATGCATGGATCCATCGAATGAAAGTAATTAATTAACTCTATCCATGCCTCATCGCCGGCGGCACCATGTCGTCAAGAAGCCCTTTGTCGACGGCCGCCGGAGCAGCAGCAGCACTGCTAACTGGCGGCGGCGGCAACGAAGTCGTCATCGTCGTTGACACGGAAGCCACTGGAATCGACGACATCGCAGCTGAGGACGACGACAAGTAGCTCGCCGCTGCTGCCGCCGCTGCCGCCAGCAGCAGGTCCTGGTAGCTGCAGTGCAGCGGCGGCGGCGGCCTTAGGTTGCTGTCGCTGTCGTTGAGAGCGCTCTGCTGAGGCGGCGCGGGTGTCGTCGGGAGCAGCAGCGGCGGCAGGTGGCCGTGGTCGGTGACGCCGCTGGTGGTGCCGCCGTAGAGGTGGTGGTGGTGGTTGTGCGCGGAGGCAGAGAATTGGAATGGCATGTGGTGGTGGCCGCCGGCGGCGGCGTGGAGGTGGTGGGCACGCGGGAAGGCGACGGTGTGGTGGCAGTGCTGGCCCTCGTAGGTGGTGATGACGACGGATGGGTCGTCGGAGGAGCGCTCCACCCGCTTCTTCACCGTGCACTTGCTGTTGGTGCACCGGTAGTAGCTCCTGCCAGGTGGAATGGTGCATCATCCATCACATGCATCCATAACTTGATCATTTTAGAGTTCAATTTTCAGAGCTTCAGATGCAGATGCATGTATCGATCATCAGCTGTCGCTTTTAACTGATGTTATGTTTGCCAGCATTCCAATCAGATCAGTTGAAAATTTATTTTATTCATTTAAAAGTACCGAAATGTTTATAAAACCAAGTAAAGTATGCATTAAGTAGGAGCTGTACTTTTTATTATATCATACCTAATTGCAATCCGTGAATACCCGTAACAGTATTTGAATGAGTTTAGTGTGATTCATTCATTCATACATACAAGATACAAAGTGAATGTTGGAAATTGTACGTATATGCATGCATTGCCATATGCTGAACGGATCAAATAAATATCGAACTATAATTTTTACTTATATATATATAGAAAGATAAATAAAGTATATGATGCATGCACTCTCGGTATACTAGCTATATTTATATAATCTATTTTCAGGGACAGCTGTCCTAAAGCGACCATCGCTGAAAAACGAATGTTTGGGGACGTTTTTTTTTTATTAACAAAACCGACCTAAGAAATACCTTTGCAACGACGGTTAAATGCCCCGAGATACAAATAAAGGACATCTTTAGAATTGGTGTGGTGCAGTGTTGGTTTAGAAACTGGCCTTGAAAATCGTTTTTGACTGTGATAAAAAATCATTTCTGCTCTAGGTGGTCAAACAATGATAAAATTATATATTACCTAAACAACAGCAAAAAAGAATCGAAATGGGGCATATACACATGGACAATGCATATATACCTTGGGAAGGGGCTATTCTTGACGGCCTTCTGTCCGTACTTCCTCCATCGGTATCCGTCCTCCAAGTGGTCCACGTCGCTCTTGGTCATGAAAGCGAACCGTGGCTGCCGCGCCCGCTTCTGTCCCGCCGACGACGACTTCGTCTTCCCCGGCGCCGGTGGCTTGCTCCTGCAAACATTCACATATATGATGACTAATAAGTATCTTTATTATTTGTGACGTGAACGAAGGTACAGGTACGGTGAAGACGTTATGTGCTGCGTGCTGAGGCTGGTATATATGTACATGCATATACCGAAGCTATATATATATGCGTACGTGGCCGGTGACCTGCTTGCATGCATGTGATGAGATGAAGGTACGTACGTGCAACACCGAACGACCTTACCTGCTGGCTAGCTAGCTGCATCATGCTATAGCATTATATATTTATATATGAATCGTCCATCGTGCATAGCTGTGGTTGCATTCTTCTGTCGATAGATTGGAGGAGGCCGGACATGACTTGACAATCAGTGTCTCATCTGATGTGTACATGTTTATTATTGTTATTATTATTACGACGTAACAAGTACTCTCTCCATTTTAAATTAGGAATAGTTTTAATTTTAGTTATATGATTTTTTTTCCTTTTTCCTTTTTTTTTTGAGAATGTATGTACATAGTTTTTTTTCCTATACATATGTATAGTAAGAGTTAAGTACCGAGAAAATTCAAACTGATTTATAATTTTGGAATAGAGAGGTAAGAGTATATCGCAAGTAATAATGGGGAAAAAATCACAGGCATGGACTATTATAATTTTTGTAGTGAAGATGAATGAAAAAGATAAAAAAAAAGCAAAGGAAATAAATCCGAAGGTAAGGTGAGAATGTGAACAAGGAGAAACCGCGTGGGCTCTTTTGTTATTTTATTATTATTATTGGACTAGCTATAGGATACACTGTAGGATAGTCAAAGGAGTGTAGTGGCTATATAGATTTGCCGTGGCGCACGAGAATCGCGCCGCAACGTCCGCTTCGCTTCACTTCAATTCCGTCCCGTTGCCATCCGTCCGTCCATCCCTCTCCCTCTCCTTCGGCGCAAATTTACCCAACTGCCCCTCCGTTCCGGCCGTTACAACCACAGAGGCCATCAGTAATAATTCATTGATGTTCCATTCACTTTAAATTATACTTATAAGCCGTTTCAGTATTTTTTTTAAGATACCTAGATTTTATTATGTATCTAAGCATAACACGTATCTAAGTGTGTAATAAAAACTATGTAACGACGTACAAGTTTAGAACCGAGGAGAGAAAACAGTAATAATAATTAATACTGTAAGAAGAAGCAAAGCAAAGGTTGAATCCAACAAACACACACTGTATATATATATATAACTACCATGTGGCGGACTACAAAACGATAATTACTATGTTAATTTATGAGATTATAGTAATTTTATATTAAGTGGTTTACTATAACGTTATGGTAAATATCTTTATATATTATAGTAACCTAACTATCGTAAATATGTATTGACATTATCGTAAATTAGTATATAAAATTATCGTAAATGGAGGTGGCTACGGAATAACTTAATTTATAGCTGGTTACTAAATATACTCTCTCTATATATATATTTTGTGTGTGTGTTTCTTATTAAAAAGAAAGATGAAGAGAAGGGAAAAAAAAAGAAAGAAAGAGGTGAAATGTGGAAGTTGATGGCTTCAGCTCAAGCGAAACTAAATCCTGAATAAAAAGTAAGAGAGAGAGAGATATTAGATCAGGTGGAATGCGCAATCAGGAGTTCTTTGGCCAGCCAGGGTGTCCACGTCGTCCTAAATTTCCCCTGCCGAAGAAGCTAGGGAAGGAGCTGCTAGTGGTAGCTAGTGTGAATTGGACTGGTTGAGCATAGGCAGCACAGTCACTTACGCTGCCTCGGTGGCTGTAGCGGCGGCCGGCGCCCCGTCGTCGTCCTCCTCCTGCGCCGCGGCGGCGCCATCGTCGGTGGAGCTGGCCGACGACGCGCCGCCATCCACCGACACGGCGGACCCGGCAGGCGTCAGTATCGTCGTCGTCGCCAGTACCGCCGCCTGCTCCTCCGACAAGAAGGGCGGCGGCGGCGGTGTGCCCCCATGATCCTCCGGCGGATCCAGCAGCGGCAGCATCATCGACATCATCAGCTCCTCCGTCGTCGTCCCGCCGGCGGCGGCCCAGCACACGGCGAGCTCCGCGAACACCGCCGAGGAGTCGGCGTAGTACGCGTCGTCGGCCGTGAAGGGCCACTCGCCGCCCCCCACGACGCCCGCTGCTTCACCGCCGCCGGCACCGGCCATGATTGGGTCCAAGGCCGACACTCTGCACGTCTGCACGTCGCCGACTCGCTAGCTAGCTTGGGCTTCTTGGCTCCGAACCCGCTAGATCAGCTGCGTGCGTGTGCTATGGTTGCTCCTCGATCTCAGGCTCAGCATGCAGCAGCAGCTAGCGAGCGAGCTTTTCTTCTCTTCTTGGGGCCGGGGGTTTCTCTCGGTCTGCTCTGGGGCCAGTGCCTTTTTTCATTCAGATGTGGATGGTGGTGGTGGTTTGCTACTTTGCTCGCTCGCGAGGGGGTTGTCTCTCCATTTATTTCACTCAGTCACTCACTCTGATTAAGAATATCATTACTCCCAGTGCAGTGAGGGTAAGGAGGGAAGGATGGAGTACGCGTACGTACTAGCATCAAATTGATTATTCACTTCATTGCTTATTAATTTATTTATTGTTGTGAAACACTTTGATCAATTCCATTAGCTAGCTAGCTAGCTACTCCTATCCTATCCTAGCTATCTCACTCCATTCTACTCGTTGTCGATAGTTTAAATCAACTACTCCTGTCTATCCGCTCTCTGTCTCTAGATAAATAGATTTCTAGCTTAAGAATTTATCTACAAATAAATCAAATTTCTAGAAGGCTAAACATTTCACTGGCTCATTTATTTTTTCAAAGTCTCCTCGCATTTACTTCACCCTCTCCCCCTTCAAACCCCCTCCTCTCATCTTCCAATCCAATTTAAGTTCGATTTTGTGGGGATCTCGACGTTGGCGATCCGGCTTCAAATCAGTCGCGATTCGAACCCTGCAACCGTTACACCACTGCTCCGTTAGTTATCAACCAAGCACAACTTGATTGACCTCGCCAAGAAGGCTTTTCCTGCAAGCGAATCGAAGAGCACAAGCAAGAAGGTAAAACACGCAATCTGAAATTGTAAATATGAATGACGCGAATATCAATAGAGGATTCAAGAACTCGGTTCCAAAGGACTAATCGACACAGTGGAGGAGATCAAGAACGGGGGCCCTGGATCACTGTAAAAGGATTTGTCACCACAGTTACAATGAACGATTAAGTTTCTCGATGGAAAACTAAACTCTAAACAAAACCCAATTGTGTAGCAGCGGCGGCGGCTGTGTTTATAGTCTAAGACCCGACCTAGGGTTGGGGACGGCCAGGGGTTGGGCGCCCACAACTTGGGCTTAAGGCCCGACACGATACATGGCCAAGTTGGCCTAAATAGGTGACGCAGCACCTTGTCGTGGTCACACAGAATGATCCACGGACCTTCTGGAGCTGGGACCAGATCCAAAACGACGGTGTCGTCGTCCCCTTTCCAACGCATCCAAGAACGGTCCGTTTCGATGTCGTATGAGAAAGTTATGACCGAAACAGTGACGACATGTCTGCTGAATCCGAGGGCGACGTGGCAGCTGAGTTGGGAACGAAATTGCAACTTGGGGAAGACCACTGGCGTCGGTGTGTCCAGCGTGGCGATGTCCTCATCATCCTCCCCTTCTCAAATTGGAGTCGTCCTCGACTCCATCTTGGCGATGTCCTCATCATCCCCTCTTTCTAGATTTGGAGTCGTCCTCGACTCCATCCCATCATCAGCGAACTCCTGCAAAAGGTTAGTGACAGCAGGCAATGCACCAGGCATAAAAGGTTGACAAAACATAGTATAACATGGTGCATCAGGATTATCACATAACTCAGCAGTAGCAGAAGTTGTAGCAAGAAAAGCACCTCCTTTTAACTTAATCCTATTATTTTTAGCAATGTCTGTTGGAGGTTTATTTTTGATCTCATTAGCATGTTTAATAATATCTGTAGGAGACAAAGGCAGCAATGTAATTTTCTTGTCCTTATGTATGATAGTGTATGTATTAGTTCTACCATGGTGTAAAGCATCATTATCAAATTCCTATGGGCGACCTAACAAAATGGAGCAAGCTTGCATAGGGACAACATCAAAATCAGCAGTATCATGATAAGAGCCTGTGAAAAAGCTAATGCGTGCTGATTTAATTACCTTAGTCTTACCACTATTATTGAACCATTGAAGTTTATATGGATACGAATGTTGTCGTGTGGTCAAGCCAAGCTTGTCAACCAAATCTGAACTCACCAAGCTGTTGCAACTCCCGCTATCAATGATAGTGAGAACACGACAATCCTGCACAATGAGATACATGTGGAACAAATTGTGGCGTTGGATCTTCATCTCTTCTTCATGTCCCACATGTGTACTCAACACACGCTGCACAAGAAGGCTAGGGTAGTCCGCGGCAGCAGCCATGGAGTCAATGGTGATGGCCTCCTTGTCTTGATCGTCCTCGGTGGGATCTGCATCAATGTTAGCAGCAAGGACTAAATCATCTTCAACATCACTAGCACTTACATATCCATCCTCGGTAGCAATGAAAGCGCGACGACTGGGGCATTCCTTCATGACATGTCCCATGCCTTTGCATCGGTGGCAAATGATTTTAGAGCTAGACGAGGAGGAGCTAGTAGAAGCACCCGGAGTGCCCCCTTTCTTCAGCTGTGGAAACTGCACATTAGACAATTTACTTACCCCGGAAGAAAATGGAGGTGTAGATGGCTATGGTGCAACAGGAAGCTTGGGCGTCTCCGGCTCGGAACGCTGCTGAAAATTCCTCCCATTGTTAGACCTGAAAGGCTGGTGTTGTTTGCGTCCCTGTACTTCTCGTTCTGCCTTAATAGCAAGATGATACAATTGGGAAAAATTGCGCCATTCTTTGTAATCAAGTATGTTCTGTATATCATGGTTTAAACCACCAAAAAATCTAGCACTAGCATCATGATCATCTTCATTTATACCACAACGTGCTAAACCAATAAGCAATTCTTGATAGTATGCTTCTACTCCTTTATCACCTTGTTTTAAAGTTTATAGTTTCAAACGTAAATCACGTTGGTAATAAGGAGGAACAAAACGAGATTTCATACGTTGCTTTAAAACATTCCAAGTTTAAGGCACAGCAGCAGCATTATTGGCATTGCAAAGATCACTCCACCAGAACAAAGCAAAATTAGTAAACTCACTAGTAGCAAGTCTAACTCTATGCTCAGCAGGAACATTATGAGAATCAAATTTTTGTTGAACAGCAAGCTCCCAATCTAAATATGCCTCTGGATCAATATTACCAGCAAAAGGAGGTAGACTAAATTTAATTTTAGCAAAAGGATCATTATTACCATGATTATTACCTTCCATACCGCGACGATTGAAGTTGAGGCGGCGACGGGCACCACCGTCAGCATACTGCATCTTCATCACCAAAAGCATCCATATCTTCATCATCAGCACGATAAGGTGGAGGGCGTTGCTCAAGCTGTTCAATGCGGGTGACCAGATTGTTCACGTTGCGCGTCAGCTTGGTCATAAGATTGCGTTGTTTAGTCATGAACATTGTAAGCTCGCCCTTGGACACGCACTCATTGAAGTCCGTCGGAGTTCCTGCCATGGTTAGAAGATAGAAAAAGACAACACCAAAGTATTATTCCTATCAACTAAAAGGAAAGAAGTGGTGGTGGTGGTGATGGTGGTGAAAGTGGAATGCAAAATCACAAGCGGCTTACCACCGTCTTGCCTGTATTCTTACCAACGCCAAACAGGAGCAAAACCAAAGTGGTGAAGCAATCTGTTGTTGAGCGTGGGTAACAGTTGCAAGATGAACCTGTGCTGACAGAAGAATATGTGGAGCTATGGGTAGGCACACAATATGACAGCAAGGATTAGCAATTAACGAGTGCAGAGTAACGATTGTTCAATCCAGATCCAAAGTACAAATCATAGGTGCTAGCTAAGACATGTCGAGACATAGCGCAACAAGGTGAAAATAAAGGACGATCGAAAGGACTCACAGAACAAGCAAATAGCCTAGACTTCTCCGTTTTTCCTGAATTTTTTTCCCGGATTCTTCCAAAAGGCACTAGTAGGAAACAAATTTTTTTTTATTTTTTTCACTATTTTTTATACTTTTCTCTGAACAAGGATCACAAAAGATGCAACCACAAAAATTGACACCTACAACTGAGGTGGGATGTGGTCTACAGAAATTCAGCACGTTCTCTGAAAAGCGTGCAAAAACTTTGACAATTTTTTTCTATATTTTCCCAATTTTTTTGGCAATTCTGATGAAACCAAACAGGGCATAGCCGAGTTTGGGTCGACTCCAAATGGTGTCAAGAAGCTGCTGAAAAAAATTTCAGATTTTTCTGATAAACGAGCGAAAAGTTATGCCTGTTTTACCGAAGGTATCTCAAGATATGTTTTCCGGAAGGCACAACACGGCGGCGGCAGTTAGGGCAAAGCGTCCCTAAACTCTAACACCGATCACAGGATCGTCACTGTGACTAACAGCAGTAGGTATTCGCCTGATGATGTAAGGAGGGCTGCGATGCAGGCAAAATAAGAGCGGCTGGCAACCTATCTAGAGTTTGCGCGGCGGCGAGAAGTTACACAAGGCGGCTAGCGGGTCAAGTCGAGTAATGTGGTGGCTTCGACTTGTTGTTTGGGAACGGTGGATGGGATAGCGGCGGAAAACAAAAATCACAGCAACGGGCGATTGAACTACGACCACGAACACAATCCTAAACCAGCAACAAGACTCGACCACGGACACAAACTCAACAACACGAATCTGAAACGACATTGCAAAGGCACAAAGGGCGATAGGACAAGCGGAAATTGAAATATTTTTGGGCTTTTTGTGGACTCTAGGTAATGAACAAATATGAATCTAAGGCAAACGAGATTATACCTCGCGGTAAACCTGAAATATCTGATACCAATTGATGAGTACAGGCCCGATCTTCCGAGAGGTAGCCGGTAAGTTCGATTTTGTGGAGATCTCGACGTTGGCGATCCGGCTTCAAATCAGACGCGATTCGAACCCTGCAACCGTTACACCACTGCTCCATTGGTTATCAACCAAGCACAACTTGATTGACCTCGCCAAGAAGGCTTTTCCTGCAAGTGAATCGAAGAGCACAAGCAAGAAGGTAAAACACGCAATCTAAAATTGCAAATATGAATGACGCGAATATTAATAGAGGATTCAAGAACTCGGTTCCAAAGGACTAATCGACACAGTGGAGGAGATCAAGAACGGGGGCCCTGGATCACTGTAAAAGGATTTGTCACCGCAGTTACAATGAACGATTCAGTTTCTCGATGGAAAACTAAACTCTAAACAAAACCCAATTGTGTAGCAGCGGCGGCGGCTGTGTTTATAGTCTAAGACTCGACCTAGGGTTGGGGACGACCAGGGGTTGGGCGCCCACAACTTGGGCTTAAGGCCCGACACGATACATGGCCAAGTTGGCCCAAATAGGTGACGCAGCACCTTGCCGTGGTCACACAGAATGATCCATGGACCTTCTGGAGCTGGGACCAGATCCAAAACGACGGCGTCGTCGTCCCCTTTCTAACGCATCCAAGAACGGCCCGTTTCGATGTCGTATGAGAAAGTTATGACCGAAACAGTGACGACGTGTCTGCTGAATCCGAGGGCGACGTGGACAGCTGAGTTGGGAACGAATTGCAACTTGGGGAAGACCATGGCGTCGGTGTGTCTAGCGTGGCGATGTCCTCATCATCCTCCCCTTCTCGAATTGGAGTCGTCCTCGACTCCATCTTGGCGATGTCCTCATCAGGATGTATGTTGTAAATGATATAATCAGTGTGCTACTCTAACAATCACCGATTGGTGTACAACTACTCTAGTTAATGAAGAGTAGTATGACCTTTTCATTGTCGTGCTAATCTATCGTAAGCTTACAAAAAAATCTATTTATTCGGGGACAGAGAGGAAGTACTACTAGGCTAGAGTACATACAACTACTTCCTCTGTCTTCTTTCGTTAGTATTTAAAAAGACACCAAAATACCATCATGATGGATTAATTGTTCACCCAATATCGTGTTTCGTTGGCCATTGTTGCGCACGTTTGATTGGTGGTGGCCTAGGCTCACCACACCAAAAGCTAGAGCCAAGTATTTGGCTATAAGCCAATTTATAATAGCCAAGCTATACAATGGTGGTATATTATTTGTCTATAAGAAACCTTTTTATTGCTATTTTTATCCATGCCTCACTTTCTCTTTCCTAATCCTTCTCACATCCACTTAATGTATGGGCCCATCACTGCATATGTTTTCGTGCACAGCTCATTGCTTGCATGAGAGCCAAGCTGTCCCCTCTTTTCTTCTCCACATCAGCATTTGCTTGGTTATAAATCAATATTTTTCTATCATATCAGTCAGGGATGTGCTACATTTTTTTCATTTCTTGTGTGTCTACTATAGAAAACAACAATATTCTTGTTTTACAATATTATTTTTCAGTATTAATGCCTATTTTAATGATATGAAAATAAGTTATGAATCAATAAATAATTATTACTGATCAAGTATTCTTTGCAGGCGTTTAATGAAGCTATCTTTGAATTGCAGCAAGAGGATCAAGGTGCTCATGGTGGCTATTTTTGTTAGTGATGAAATATTTTGTTGTGCGAGCAATTCATATGAGTTGTGTGCTGTACAAGCCAACATCTTAGTTTTGTAAGTACTTGAGTGTAGCTTGTTATTACCTTTGAAAGGATCAAGATGCCCAAGAGAGGGGGTGAATTGGGCTAATTCTAAAATTCTTTGCAATAATTAAACCCAACGGTTAGCCCACTTTACCCCTTGTGCCTAAAAAGTGTTTATATTGTTCTACCGCATAAAAGTTTAGCAACCTAAGTTCCAATCCCACTCTAGCATGACAATTCTATGAATGTAAAGATAAGAATTGAATTGCTCAAAGTAAATGCTCAAAGTAAAGAGAGAAGGAGAAACGCGGTGATGTTTTGCCGAGGTATTGGAGAGTCGCCACTCCCCACTAGTCCTCGTTGGAGCACCCGCGCAAGGGTGTAGCTCCCCCTTGATCCACACAAGGATCAAGTGCTCTCTATGGGTTGATTCTTTGACACTCCGTCATGGTGAATCACCCACAACTTGAGTTGGGTCATCCACAAGCTCCGCTAGATGATCACCAAGCTCTCAATCGCCACCAAGCCGTCTAGGTGATGGTGATCACCAAGAGTAACAAGCACTGAACTCTCACTTGACCACTGACAAGCCTAATGAGAAGGGTAGGATGCACACTTTGCTACTCTTGCTTTCACTAATGAGGTCTCACTCTTGGATTCTCAAATCTCAATCACCTCACTAGGACCTTGCTCTTCTTGGCACTCTCAAGGGATGTTTCTCAGCTTGTTGGAATGAGCAAAAGTGATCCCTTTTAATGTTGATCTCATGGGGTATTCTAGTTTTTGTGTATGTCTAGTTACTAATGATGCTAAGGATGGTATATTGGTGCACTCTGATTGGTATCACGCTTCAAAGGTCCATCTCTTATACCTTAGCATCATTTGGTAGAAATTGACTCGTATATTTCCTATCTAAGCATATGTGCAAGCTACAATCCAAACTCTTAGCACATATGTATGGGGAGCTATTACTACCATTTGGAGTTCATGAAACTTGTCCATATTCTTTTACACATGGTAGATATGCTTGGGCAAGCAACGTGAATTCAATTAAATCTCAATTCATATCTTTGTGAAAGGGTTGTCATCAATTACCAAAAAGGGGGAGATTGAAAGCTCTAGTTTGGTTTTGGTTAATTGATGAAACCCTAAGTGCTAACCTAGTTTATCAAAGTGATTATGAGATAGGTAGCACTACTCCAAGTGATGAAGCAATGGCGAAGATCATGACAATGGTGATGGCATGGTGATGGTCAAATGCTTAAACTTGGAAAAGATGAAAGAGAAAAACAAAAGGCTCAAGGCAAAGGTAAAATTGTAGGAGCCATTTTGTTTCGGTGATCAAGACACTTAGCGAGTGTGATCACATTTAGGATAGATAGCCGTACTATTAAGAGGAGTGAAACTCGTATCAAAACACGGTTACAAAAGTGCCACTAGATGCTCTAATTCATTGCATATGCATTTAGGATCTAGTGGCAGTACTAACACCCTTGTAAATGTTTGTGAAAATATGCTAACACATGTACACAAGGTGATACACTTGGTGGTTGGCATATTTGAGCAAGGGTGGAGAAGTTAGAAGTGAAATAGAGTTGGTCGCAAAGATGCTGGCGTCGGTCAACTGATCGAACGCTGGGTCACTCAGCGATCGGACGCTGAAGGGCTGCGTCCGATCGTGTTGTCGGTCAGCACAGTAAATAGTCACAATGTGACCGGACGCTGGCAGGGTCTGGTCGGGCATGACTGGACGCGTCCAAGTCGGCAAAAGTCAGTTTTGGGAGCTTACTAGAAATGACCGGACACTGGGGTTTGAGCGTCCGGTCACTTGTGCCGGAGCGTCCGGTCGCTTCATAGCCATTGAAATCTGGCGGCTTAGGTTTAACTCAGAATGACACATGGATTACATCGGGCGACCGGACGCTGGGTCCAGTGTCTGGTCAACATGACCGGAGCATCCGGTCAGCATGACCGGAGCATCCGGTCAGCCCGTGTTGTGCCCAGTGAAGGGGTACAACGGCTCTATTTCATGGGGGCTTCTATTTAAGCCTCATGGCCGGTTCAAGCTCACTCTCTTACACATTTTCATTGACATAGCAACCTTGTGAGCTTAGCCAAAGCCCTCCCACTCATCTCCATCATTGATCCATCATCTTTGTGAGATTGGGAGAGAATCCAAGTGCATTGCTTGAGTGATTGCATCTAGAGGCACTTGGTATTCGTGTTGCGTTGCGGATTTTGCTTGTTTCTCTTGGTGGTTGCCACCACCTAGATGGTTGGAGCAGCGGTGGAGGATTGGCATGAGTTGGTGATCGTTCGTGGCCATCTCCGATGATTGTAAGGGGAGTTGTACCTTCCCCGGTGGAGTGCTGAAAGGTAACTCTAGTAAATTGCTCGTGTCATTGAGTTACCTCACTTGTGGGTCGGTTCTTGCGGTGTCCTATCGTGTGGATGAGGTTTGTGAAACACCTCTTAGCCGCTGAACCTCCAAGTGTTGGTCGACACAATAGGGACTAGCGTGTTGGCAAGCACGTGAACCTCGAGAGAAAAATCGGTTGTCTCTTGTCATTTGCATTCTCCTCGGTGATTGGCTTAATCTTCATCTTGTGATTGGTTCATCCCCTACACGGCGGTATAATCACCCTACTCACTTATTTACATTCTTGCAAACTAGTTGATACAAGCTCTTTAGTGTAATTAGAACTGAGAGCTTGCTTTATTATTTACATTCATCTAGTTGAGCTCTTTAGAGTAGCAAGATTGAGAGCTCTTAGTGAGTAGTTACATAGCAAGTTTGGGTGCCTAAGTAATCATTGCAACTAGAATTGTTGGATAGGTGGCTTGCAACCCTTATAGAGCTAGAGCAAGTTTGCATTACGCTATTTGTCATACTAATCAAATTGCTCTAGTTGATTTGTAGATTTTTAAATAGGCTATTCACCCCCCTCTAGCCATATTAGGACCTTTCAAGTGGTATTTGAGCCGTGGTTACCATTTGATCGAAGGCTTAACAACCTTGGTGTCAAATTATGGCTCAAGTTGTGTTCAACCATGTGGGGGGCAAACCACCGTTCTTTGATGGCACATGCTATGGTTATTGGAAGAGAAATATGAGGATGTATCTTGGTTCAATCAATGATCAAGTATGGGAAGTGACCGAGAATGACTATGCTATCATTGATCCCGATGATCCAACCAATCAAGATAAGATCAACAAGCAATGCAATACAATGGCTCTCAACACCATATACAATGCCATTGATTCCAAGGTGTTTGAGCAAATCAAGGATTGTGAAAGAGCAAATGAGGTGTGGAAGAGATTGGAGGAAACATATGAGGGCACACCGGCGGTGAAGAGTGCCAAGTTGTACATCCTCAAGGACAAGTTGACAAGTTTCAAGATGAAGGATGATGAGAGCATTTCGGAGATGTTCCATCGATTGCAAGTCATTGTCAATGACTTGAAGGTATTAGGAGAGAAGATCAAGGATGATGATGTCTCCCATCGATTCTTGATGTGCTTACCTCCAAGATTTGATATGTTAAGATTGCTCATCATAAGAGGAGGATTGAAGGATATTACCCCCAACCAAGTACTAGGTGATGTCATGACACAAGAGACATACCGTGTGGAAAGGGAGGGGGATGACAAGGATGACAAGAAGGAAGAAGAGGACTAAGAAGAAGAAGAAGAGTATAGCATTCAAGGCTAGCTCATCATCATCCAAGAACAAGGGCAAGTCCAAGAAAGAATCAAGTGACGATGATGATCTTAGTGACATTGATGATGAAGCCATGGCCCTATTTGTGCGCAAGATGGGCAAAATCATGAAGAAGAAGGGCTATGGTGCAAGAAAAAGAAGATATCACACCAAGAGCAAAGAATATGTGAGAAGATGCTACAATTGCAAGAGCCCCAATTATGTTGTAGCAAATTGTCCCTACAATAGTGATAATGATGAAGATGAGAAGAAGAAGCACAAGAAAGATAAGAATGAAAAGAAGGAAAAGAAGGAGAAGAGAATGACCTTCCAAAAGAAGAAGAAGGGTGGAGGTTATGTGGTCACATGGGATAGTGATGGCTCTTCGGATAGTGATAGCTCTAGTGATGATGATAAGAAATCTATCAAGAGAGCACTAGCAAGCATCGCCATCAACAAGAAGCCCTCCATCTTCGACACTCCATCGACATGTCTCATGGCAAATCCTACCAAGGTAAAATATGATGAGAGTGATGATGATGAATGTGAAAGTGACTCTTGTAGGAATGATAATGATGATGATGATGATGATGATGAGGAGTACTCCAAGGAGGAGCTCTTGGACATGTGTGAGCAAGTGCACGCTTGCAATGAGATGAAGAGAAAGGAGTGCAAAGAATTGCGCAAGAAAGTAAAATTTCTTGAGCAATCCTTTGATGAGCTCAATGCCACTCATGAGAGGCTAATGGATGCCCATGAGAAGCTTGGCAAAGCTCACTCTAAGCTTGAAAAGGCTCACTCCTCTCTCATTGAGCAAGTCAAGAAGGAGGAAGCCAAGACAGGAGCAAGTGATAGTAACATGTGATGTGGGACTAACATGTGATCTTATTGATGAATCTTTTCATGAACCCATTATTGTTGCTCCCACTAACACTTCTTGTAGCACTACAGCTTTCACTTCACCTTTGAGTGATGGTCTCACTTGTGATGCCTCACTTATGGTGGAAAATAAGAACCTCAAGAAGGAGGTGAATGAGCTCACTCATGCCTTAGGCAATGCCTATGGTGGAAAAACCCACTTGCTAAAGTGCTTGGGTAGCCAAAGATTTTCTCTCAACAAAGAGGGATTAGGCTATACCCCCAAGAAAGGCAAGGCGTCCTTTGTCACTCCCAAAGCTAGCTTTGTGAAGGGCAATGGTCGGTTTTGTAATAGATGCAAGCAAGTTGGGCATATAGAGCAAAATTGCAAGACTAACAAGAACAAGCTACCTAATGTATCCTCAATCAAATTTGATTCTTGTTACATGCTTTATAAGGGTGCCAATGGTGTGAAGGCTAAGTTCATTGGTACACCAATTGTGGGCCCAAAGAAGAAGGCCATTTGGGTACGAAAGTCCTTGGTGACTAACCTACAAGGACCCAAGCAAGTTTGGGTACCTAAAAAGAATTGATCTTCTTTTGTAGGTAAATTATAAAGCCGGAGGAAGGCATTGGGTGCTTGATAGTGGGTGCACATAACACATGACCGGTGATCCAAGAATGTTCAATTCAATCAATGAAAGCAAGAGCAATGGGATTGATAGTATCACATTTGGTGACAATGGCAAAGGCAAGGTCAAAGGGCTTAGTAAGATTGCAATATCCATTGACTTGAGCATTTCCAATGTGCTACTAGTAGAGAGCTTGAACTTCAACTTATTAGTCCGTAGCTCAATTGTGTGATCTTGGTTTCAAGTGCATATTTGGTGTGGATGATGTAGAGATCATAAGTGTAGATGACTCTAACTTGATATTCAAAGGATTTAGATATGAGAATCTATACTTGGTTGATTTCAATGCTAGAGAAGCTCAATTGACAACATGTTTGATCACTAAGTCTAGCATGGGTTGGTTATGGCATAGAAGGCTTGGTCATGTTGGAATGAAACAATTGAACAAGTTGATTAAGCATGACTTAGTTAGAGGCTTGAAAGATGTCACATTTGAGAAGGATAAGCTATGTAGTGCATGTCAAGCCAGAAAACAAGTTGGTAACACACATCCTAAGAAGAGCATGATGAGCACATCTAAGGCATTTGAGTTGATGCACATGGATTTGTTTGGTCCAACCACATACACTAGCATTGGTGGAAACAAATATGGATTTGTGATTGTGGATGATTTCACTAGATACACATGGGTGTTCTTTCTTATTGACAAGAGTGATGTGTTTACAACTTTCAAATCATTTGTCAAGGGCATTCACAATGAGTTTGAAACAACCATCAAGAAAGTTAGAAGTGACAATGGTAGTGAATTCAAGAACACTAGAATTGATGAGTTGTGTGATGAATTTGGAATTAGACATCAATTCTCGGCCAAGTACACTCCTCAATCAAATGGCTTAGTTGAAGGAAGAATAGAACTTTGATTGACATGGCAGGATCAATGTTGAGTGAGTATAATGTGAGTCATTCATTTTGGGCCGAAGTAATCAACACGGCTTGCTATTATAGCAACCGACTCTATTGTCACCCCATGATGGAGAAGACACCTTATGAGCTTTTGAATGGAAGAAAGCCCAACATAGCATACTTTTGGTTTTTAGGTTGTAAATGCTACATATTGAAGAAAGGCACTAGATTGAGCAAGTTTGAAAAGAAATATGATGAAGGTTTCTTGCTTGGTTACTCCACTACTAGCAAGGCTTATAGAGTTTGGAATTTGGCTAGTGGTACTCTTGAGGAGGTTTATGATGTGGAGTTTGATGAAACAAATAGTTCCCAAGAGGAAGATGAGAATCTAGATGATGTAAGAGGAACTCAATTGGTCAATGCAATGAAGAACATGGACATTGGTGATATAAGGCCTAGAGAGATGATAGATATTGAAGATGACAAGAATCAAGTACTCTCTAACTCAAATATGAAAGCTAGTGGTTCTCATGATCAAGTTCAAGCAAGAACTAGTGATGACAAAGTGCAAGATCAACAACAAGTGGCTAGTTCATCATCTCAACCAAGTGATCAATCAAATGCTAGCAATCAAGTGCAAGTGCTTCAACCAACCAATGTTGCAAGAGATCATCCATTGGACACTATCATTGATGATATTTCAAGAGGTGTGCAAACAAGATCAAGATTGACTTCATTTTGTGAGCATTTCTCTTTTGTGTCATTCATTGAACCTAAGAAGATAGATGAAGTGTTGAGAGATGTTGATTAGATCAATGCTATGCATGAAGAGCTAAACAACTTCACAAAAAACCAAGTATGGGACTTAGTTGAGAGTCCTAAGGATCATAATGTGATTGGAACTAAGTGGGTCTTTCGGAATAAGCAAGATCAAGATGGGATAGTAATAAGGAACAAAGCAAGATTAGTGGCTCAAGGTTACACTCAAGTTGAAGGTCTTGACTTTGGAGAAACATATGCCCCGGTTGCAAGATTGGAAGCAATTAGGATCTTGCTAGCTTATGCTTGTGCCCACAACATCAAGTTGTACCAAATGGATGTGAAAAGTGCATTTCTCAATGGGTACATCAATGAGCTTGTGTATGTTGAGCAACCTCCTAGGTTTTGAAGATGAAAAGAAACCCAACCATGTGTTCAAGTTGAGAAAGGCTTTGTATGGATTGAAACAAGCACCTAGAGCATGGCATGAGAGATTGAGGGATTTCCTACTCTCTAAGGGATTCAAGATGGGAAAGGTTGACACCACTCTCTTCACCAAGAAGCTTGGAAATGACTTGTTTGTAATGCAAATCTATGTTGATGATATCATCTTTGAATCAACAAATCAAGAATTTTGTGAGGAGTTTGGCAAGATGATGGCAAGTGAGTTTGAGATATCTATGATTGGAGAACTTAGTTACTTCCTTGGTCTTCAAATCAAGCAAATGAAGAATGGCACATTTGTGAGTCAAGGCAAGTATATCAAGGACATGCTCAAGAAGTTTGAAATGGATGAGAGTAAAGCTATTAGTACACCAATGGGGACAAGTGGAAGCTTAGATAGTGATGCTAGTGGCAACATGGTGGATCAAAATATGTATCGGTCTATGATTGGAAGCCTACTCTATGTGACCGCATCAAGACCGAATGTGATGTTTAGTGTATGCATGTATGCTAGATTTCAAGCCTCACCAAGAGAAAGTCATTTGAAGGCAACAATGAGAATATTGAGATACTTGAAGCATACACAACATGCTGGATTATGGTATCCCAAAGGAGCAAGATTTGAGTTGATTGGATATTCGGATTCCGATTATGCGAGATGCAAAGTTGAGAGAAAGAGCACATCGGGCATATGTCAACTATTGGGAAGATCACTTGTATCTTGGTCATCAAAGAAGCAAAATAGTGTAGCACTTTCAACTGCCGAAGCGGAGTACATTTCGGCCGGTAGTTGTTGTGCTCAATTACTTTGGATGAAGGCTACCTTGAGTGACTTTGGAATCAAGTTCAAGCAAGTGCCATTGCTATGTAACAATGAAAGTGCCATGAAGCTCACCAACAATCCGATTCAACACTCAAGAACAAAGCATATAGATGTCCGTCATCACTTCATAAGAGATCACCAACAAAAAGGGGACATTTGCATAGAGATTGTGGGCACCGAAGATCAACTTGCCAACATATTCACCAAGCCACTTGATGAGAAGAGGTTTTGCAAGCTAAGGAATGAATTGAACATACTTGACCTTCTCCAATATGTGTTGATGCAACCCCATTATATGACATGCCTCTCCTTCTAGCCAAGCAAGGTAAAGTTGATTGACATGTCATCCATCCATTGCTAAGGACTTGTTTAGTGCATCTAGTCATTCCTATCATGTCCTAGGCTCATTCATGAAAATCAAATGAATTTGATGCTTGTATGGTACCACTATTGCTTGTATGTTTAAAATAATCTAATGGTAGCATATGACATGTTTGTGGGCTTGTAAACCTAGTGTTTGATTTAGAAAATGAGCTATAAGTGTTTAACTCAACATGGTACAAGATAACCCTTATTTGGAGATGTGTAGAAGCTTGTCCTTGGATCAAACTGAGTTAAATATCTTTTGCAAGTAATCTAGATTGAACCAAATTGGGAAAATAATCCTTATTTCACATGGTTTCACCCCAACCTATCTATAATTTGAGCTCACCTTTTGTGCTAATTATTGACAAAGGGGGAGAGAAACAAAAATATGAGTGATAGGGGAGTATTTGACATAAGGGGAGAGATATGATAAAGGAAAGGGATCAATTAAATTAAAATTTTGATCACACAAGTTGGGGGAGCAAGCTCATAAACTTGTATGATGCATTTGAATGAACATTTCATATATTTGCTTGCATGATACAAGTTCTTAATTTCAATGTCCATGCTTGTGTGGTGTATGCTAGTTATAGGTTTGAATGATGAAATGAAAAACTAGCATACATAGGCTAAAGTAACTAGACTTATGTTCGTTCTATGGAAACTAGACCCTTGCTTTTAATGTTGATCTCATGGGGTATTCTAGTTTTTGTGTATGTCTAGTTACTAATGATGCTAAGGATGGTATATTGGTGCACTCCGATTGGTATCACGCTTCAAAGGTCCATCTCTTATACCTTAGCATCATTTGGTAGAAATTGACTCCTATATTTTCCTATCTAAGCATATGTGCAAGCTACAATCCAAACTCTTAGCACATATGTAGGGGGAGAAATTACTACCATTTGGAGTTCATGAAACTTGTCCATATTCTTTTACACATGGTAGATATGCTTGGGCAAGCAACGTGAATTCAATTAAATCTCAATTCATATCTTTGTGAAAGGGTTGTCATCAATTACCAAAAAGGGGGAGATTGAAAGCTCTAGTTTGGTTTTGATTAATTGATGAAACCCTAAGTGCTAACCTAGTTTATCAAAGTGATTATGAGATAGGTAGCACTACTCCAAGTGATGAAGCAATGGCGAAGATCATAACAATGGTGATGGCATGGTGATGGTCAAATGCTTAAACTTGGAAAAGAAGAAAGAGAAAAAAAAGCTCAAGGCAAAGGTAAAATTGTAGGAGCCATTTTGTTTTGGTGATCAAGACACTTAGCAAGTGTGATCACATTTAGAATAGATAGCCATACTATTAAGAGGAGTGAAACTCGTATCAAAACATGGTTATCAAAGTGCCACTAGATGCTCTAATTCATTGCATATGCATTTAGGATCTAGTGGAGTACTAACACCCTTGTAAATGTTTGTGAAAATATGCTAACACATATGCACAAGGTGATACACTTGGTGGTTGGCACATTTGAGCAAGGGTGGAGAAGTTAGAAGTGAAATGGAGTTGGTCACAAAGATGCTGGCGTTGGTCAACTGACCGGACGCTGGGTCGCTCAGCGACTGGACGCTGAAGGGCTACGTCCGGTTGTGTTGTCGGTCAGCACAGTAAATAATCACAACGTGACCGGACGCTGGTAGGGTCCGATCGGGCATGACCAGACGCGTCCGGTCGGCAAAAGTTGGTTTTGGGAGCTTACTAGAAACGACCAGACACTGGGGTCTGAGCGTCCGGTCACTTGTGCCGGAGTGTCCGGTCGCTTCATAGCCATTGAAATCTGGCGACTCAGGTTTAACTTAGAATGACACATGGCTTACATCGGGCGACTGGACGCTGGGTCCAGTGTCCGATCAACATGACTGGAGCGTCCAGTCTGCCTGCGTTGTGCCCAGTGAAGGGGTACAACGGCTCTATTTCATGGGGGCTTCTATTTAAGCCTCATGGCCGGTTCAAGCTCACTCTCTTGCATATTTTCATTGACATAGCAACCTTGTGAGCTTAGCCAAAGCCCTCCCACTCATCTCCATCATTGATCCATCATCTTTGTGAGATTGGGAGAGAATCCAAGTGCATTGCTTGAGTGATTGCATCTAGAGGCACTTTGTATTCGTGTTGCGCTACGGATTTCGCTTGTTTCTCTTGGTGGTTGCCACCACCTAGACGGTTGGAGCAACGGTGGAGGATTGGCATGAGTTGGTGATTGTTCGTGGCCATCTCCGGTGATTGTAAGGGGAGTTGTACCTTCCCCGGCGGAGTGCCGAAAGGTAACTCTAGTAAATTGCTTATGTCATTGAGTTACCTCACTTGTGGGTCGGTTCTTGCAGTGTCCTATCATATGGACGAGCTTTGTGAAACACCTCTTAGCCACGAAACCACCAAGTGTTGGTCGACACAACGGGGACTAGCGTGTTGGCAAGCACATGAACCTCGGGAGAAAAATTAGTTGTCTCTTGTCATTTGCATTCTCCCAGTGATTGGCTTAATCTTCATCTTGTGATTGGTTCATCCCCTACATGGCGGTATAACCACCCTACTCACTTATTTACATTCTTGCAAACTAGTTGATACAAGCTCTTTAGTGTAATTAGAACTGAGAGCTTGCTTTATTATTTACATTCATCTAGTTGAGCTCTTTAGAGTAGCAAGATTGAGAGCTCTTAGTGAGTAGTTACATAGTAAGTTTGGGTGCCTAAGTAATCATTGCAACTAGAATTGTTGGATAGGTGACTTGCAACCCTTGTAGAGCTAGAGCAAGTTTGCATTATGCTATTTGTCATACTAATCAAATTGCTCTAGTTGATTTGTAGATTTTTAAATAGGCTATTCACCCCCCTCTAGCCATGTTAGGACTTTTCAAAGTTATATGTAGGGAACTCAATAGTAGCACCAGAATACTCTGCCAACATCTCTGGAGGCCTCACTGTAACTGCCATGTGAATCAAAAATGTAATCCAGTGAGCATAAGACAGCTGACGATGACCCCTAAACCCCTCAGCAAGGGTATCCTCCATCTTAGAAAGTATGACATCCCATACATCAAAGACAGTCTACTGCATCAGGGCGTTCAGTAGCCACAACTGAATGCGAGTCAAGCCCTCATGATATCCCATCCTCAGAAGCAAGGTCCTCCTCATGATAACATCTAGCAGTCTGGCTATAGGAGTAAGATCCTTGGGTATCCTGCTCGACCCCTCACCGAATGGCTCTATGAAGCAAGGGTGAACCAGATCTGTAGGAGGAACAAGACTGCCGTGAGGGCATCTAGGAGGCTCTGTATGTCCATAGCAAACCTCATGTATATGGATGGGTGAATCCTATAACCTGAGTATCTCCCTGACCCTGAAGCTCATCAACCTATAATCTTGGCCTCTTAATGCAATGTGAATGAACCTGTGAGCTAGGTCAATCCACAGTGTAGCATAGAACTCTCGGACCCAAGATGGAACATATTTGCCCGTCCGTCCAAGTAAATCTATGAGCCCTAGCAGGTAAGAAAGGTGTGGATGTATCTGCTCTCCAGCTGCTGCTACTATGGCCTCAATAGAACAAACCCTCTGAGACCTAAATGCAACCCCACTACTAAGATATGCATTATAAAAATCCTCCTGCAGTGGTGTGTAGAACCCCTCTGAAGCACACTTATCCCTCCTAGGTGGGAACCAATCCTTAAACTGTACAAATCTGAGCTGCTACACCTGTTTGGCCGTGGTGGCCCTTAAATCCAGATAAGTCACTGGAGGCGGACCCTATGGTCTGGGAGGCGGACTGAGAACCCTTCCGCTATGTCTCTGCCCTTGGTGTCACCTGGGTACGAGTACGACTAGAGCGGCAAAGCTATGGTGCCTGCTCTATCTCCTCGGTCTACTCTGCCTACTGCTGTGGCTCCCCCTAAGGCTGAGTCTCCTCCAAAGCAACACATCATTCCTCAAGCATGACAGTCCTAGCTAGACTACCATGACGACGCTCAACCTACTCTATAGATGCTCTCTATGCAGGTGAAAGCTGATCTGTAATCTAGACTCCACTCCTAGCACCTCCTCTCTCTGCACGCTCTACGGCAGCTGCAGCTGCGGCTGCTCTCGCTGTATCTACATCTACATACTTCCACTTCTTAGATGTGATCTTGTTCGTCCCCTTGCCTTTCACATCAGTAGGCAAGCAAGGCAGAGGCCTCAGATCCTCATCACCTAGACCACCTCCGGTGTTCTTGACACATGCCATCTGATGCGATCTGCTATCTTAGACAAGAACCAACTGTCACTGACACTTCCGAGGCTTGGCCTCGATCTGTACTCATGAGCTTGGCCCCGAGTTGACTGACAACTGCCAATGAGACCTTAGAAACATTGACTCGATGCACGTTAGAATAGATCAGATATGGATAATTTCAATATACATCTAGAGATACGAAACCCTAAGAAGCAAGCATTAGATATGAAATTGGAAACGAGGGCTTGCTACCTGACGAACCAGCGAACTAAAGAGTAAGGAACGGATCACGGAGAACCACCAGGAGCAATTGACATCTAGGGTTAGGGTTTAAAGAAGTGGCCGATCAATGCAATGTGGGTGCTACAATGGTGATGCTGGCAATGTAGGCTCTGAAGCAGGGGCGCACGCTATGAAGATGTGGACGCAGTGGAGCTAGGGCTTAGGAGTGTGGACTCTGGTGAGATGCGGTGGTGCTAGGGTGGCGGCATAGGCGCAGATGAACCAGAGCGGCACTAGCGCGTGGCTAGGGCATGGGCGCAAGGCGAGCGGTGAAGGTGTGGCTCGGCTGTGCGGTGGCATGGGTGTGGCGGTGCTTGCTGTGTGGCATGTCGTCATGGAGCAGGGTGCGACGCAGCGGCTTGAGACTCAGTGAAGTCAGTGCTGGAGGCGGCGGCTCAGGCAATGTAGCATGACTAGGGCACGGGAGCGCAGCGAGCTTGAGCGGTGGATGTGGGAAGGTCAACCGGCAGCCCGATTTTATAGTGGCTCACCCGTGATTGAAAAGGAAACGGAGAAGAGTTTTAGATCTGCATGATTTCTACTGACCGAATGCTCTGGTGGCAACGACTGAACGCTGCCACCTAGAGTCTGGTCGACTCCATAGAGGTCCAAAACCCCTGCAGCCATGACCGAATGCGTCCGATCACCACTGACCGAACGCTGCTAGAGTTTGGTCGATCCTGACTGCGTCTTCTTCGTTTGATCGGATGCTAGATCACCTTCTGACCGGACATAGGGAGAACACTGTTCTAGCATCCAATCACTCCTTCACAGCAAAGTTCATCTCCTATGAACTGACCGGACGCAGGGATGTAGAGTCTGGTCCAGTGTCCAGTCACTTATTTTTAGTAATTCTTCAAAGTTCTTTGTGCTGCCTGTTTCCAATCAAGTCCCAACTTCAATAAGATCCAAATAAACACTAATTGGGACTGATATGAGTGACCTCTCTCAAACCCTCAATTTTTTTTAAAATATTTTGCCTTAGGCTATAATTCTTTTTAAGAAAATAGGCAATAAAAGGGTGATTTTAAGAGAAATGACAAAACAACATTCATGCATATGCAATGCAATACTTGAAAGTAATTCTAGTTGCTTGTCAAGTTTGATCCAAGGTTAAGCTTCTTCACTCGCTTTTCGGTGGTTATCTTAACCATGTTAGACAAGCCCTATATGCATTACCAAAGATTAAACATGTTGTATATTACAATGTAATGCAAGGGACAACACAAGCTCATTTTCTAGTGAAATTGCTAAAATCAAGCACATTGAGCTCATTCCTCAACCTACAAAATGTTGCCTTATCTAGCGGTTTAGATAAGATATCCACTAATTGATCCTCGGCCCTTACACCTTCTAGTGAAATATCATTCTTAGCAACATGATCTCTAAGAAAGTGATGGCGGATATCTATGTGCTTGGTGCGAGAGTGTTGAACCAGATTATTAGCAAGTTTTACCGCACTCTCATTGTCACACAAAAGAGGTACTTTATCTAGAATTACACCATAGTCTAGCAAAGTTTGTTTCATGTAAAGTATTTGTGCACAACAAGCACCCACGACAATGTATTCCGCTTCGGTGGTGGACAAAGACACACTATTTTACTTCTTGGAGGACCAAGACACAAGTGATCTACCAAGCAAATGGCACCCTCCGGATGTGTTTTTTCTATCAACTTTGCAACCGACATAATCCGAATCAGAATAGCCAACTAATTCAAATATAGCTCTTTTAGGATACCAAAGGCCAATGGTTGGTGTGTGCTTAAGATACCTAAGGATTCTTTTAATGGCAATCAAATGACTTTCCTTAGGATTAACTTGAAATCTAGCACACATACACACACTAAACATGATGTCGGGCCTAGATACGGTTAAATATAACAGGCTACCAATCATAGAGCGGTAGAGAGTTTGATCAACCATGTTACCTCCCTCATCTAGGTTGAGATGTCTATTAGTTGGCATTGGTGTCTTGATTGGCTTACATTCATCTATTTTAAACCTCTTGAGAAGATCCTTGGTGTATTTCTCTTGAGAGATGAAAATCCCTTCTCTCATTTGCTTGACTTGAAAACCAAGAAAGAATGTAAGCTCTCCAATCATGGATATCTCGAACTCCTTCGACATCAATTCACTAAACTCTTTGGAAGAATCTTCATTTGATGATCCAAATATGATATCATCAACATACACTTGACAAATGAAGATATGTCCATCAAGCTTCTTGGTGAATAGTGTGGTATCGACCTTCCCAATGGTGAAGCCCTTCTCAATGAGGATGTCCTAAAGGCGCTCATACCAAGCTCTTGGAGCTTTCTTAAGCCCATATAACACCTTGGACAACCTATAAACATGATTAGGATATCTAGGGTCTTCAAACCCGGGAGGTTGATCAACATAGACTAGTTCATTAATAAAGCCATGTAAAAATGCACTTTTTACATCCATTTGATATAGTTTCATTTTATGATGTGATGCATATGCAAGGAGGATACAAATGGCTTATAGTCTTACAACCAGTGCAAAGGTCTCTCCAAAATCCAAACCTTCAACTTGAGAGAACCCCTTTGCATCTAGTCTTGCCTTGTTCCTCACAACAATGCCTTGATCATCTTGCTTGTTATGGAACACCCACTTTGTTCCAATGACTCTTGCACCTTGTGGTCACTCTTCAAGAGTCCACACTTCATTGTGGGTGAAGTTGTTCAACTCTTTATACATGGCGTTTATCCAATCCGGATCTTGAAGAGCTTCTTCTACCTTAGTAGGCTCAAAGTAAGAGACAAAAGAGTGATGTTCAATAAATGAAGCAAGCTTTTGAGAGCGAGTCATTACTCTCTTTGATGGACTCCCTATGATGAGATCTTATGGATGAGCCTATAGTAGAGGTGAATTTCTTCTATCAACCATTTAAGGGGGAGGTTGTAGAGCATCAACATCTTATGCTTGTACCACCATTTGCTCATGGGAGACATGAGTGTCTTCAATTTCTACTCTCCCATCTTTATTACCATCTTGTGGCATATTTGATGAAGAAGGTAGATTGATCACTTGTACATCATCTTCTTCATCATTAGGCTTGATATCTCCAACCAGAATATTCTTCATGACCTCCCTCAATGGTTCATCACCTACATCATCAAGATTCTCATGTGCTCCTTGGGAGCCGTTAGATTCATTAAGTTCCACATCATATGTTTCTTCAATCAAGCTGGTGGCATGATTAAATACTCTATGTGCTTTGGACTTTGATGAGTAACCAACAAGAAAACCAATATCACAATGTCTTTGAAACTTCCCTAAGTTTTGCCGCTTCTTGTAGATGTAGCATTTGCAACCAAACACCCTAAAAAGGAGACGTACAGCTTCTTCCCATTGAGCAACTCATAAGGTGTCTTGCTAAGAAACTTTTAAAGGAATAGGCGGTTGGATGTATAACATGCGGTGTTGATAGCTTCCGCCCATAGAGCTTCAGGAGTGCTGTACTCATCTAGCATTGTTCTTACAAGAGTGATAAGTGTCCGGTTCTTTCTCTCAACTATACAATTTTGTTGAGGAGTGTAGGTTGCGGAGCCTTCATGCTTGATCCCAACTTCATCACAATAGACTTCAATGTTTGTGTTGTCAAATTCTTTTTCATTGTCACTTCTAATCTTTTTGAGCTTCACTTCAAACTCATTTGTGCTCTCTTGGCAAACTTCTTGAGGCTTGATGCAACTTCGGATTTGTCATGAAGGAAGAATACCCATGTGTAGCTTGAATAGTCATCAACAATCACAAGACAATAAAGATTTCCTCCCAAACTCTTGTATGTTGTTGGTCCAAATAAATCCATGTGAAGAAGCTCTAGCACTCTTGTGGTTGACATGAAAGCTTTTGTAGGATGAGTATTTGCAACTTGTTTGCTGGCTTGACATGCACTACAAAGCTTGTCCTTCTCAAACTTCACATCCTTCAACCCTCTCACCAAATCATTCTTCATTAGCTTCTTAAGTGAGCTCATCCCAACATGAGCAACTCTTCTATACCATAGACACCCAAGTGTTGTTTTAGTGAATAGGCAAGTCTTCAAATTAGCATCTTCAGAGGTGAAATCCACTAGATATAGGTTGTTGTATCTAAATCCTTTGAATATCACTTGATCATCATCCTTCTTAGATACAACCACTTCCTTCTTGGTGAATAGGCATTGAAGGCTAAGATCACACAATTGTCTAACGGATAGCAAGTTGAAGCTCAATGAAGCAACATATAGCCATTTGAGATTGAATGATCATTTGATATTGCCACTTTGCCTAATCCTTTAACTTTGCCCTTTGAATTATCTCCAAATGTGATTCTTTCTTGTCTATCTACTTCTTCATCTAGTGAGGTGAACATACGAGGATCACCAGTCATATGTTGTGTGCAACCACTATCAATTACCCAATGACTTTCACTGGTCTTGTAGTTCACCTACATACAAGAGATCAAGCTTTAAGAACCCAAACTTGTTGAGGGCCCTTGACTTTCTCAACAAGTGACTTTGCTATCCAAATTTTCTTAGGCCTATTCTTGTTGAGAGGTCCTAAGAACATAACTTTCATCTTTCCACTAGAGTCCTTTCTAAGCATGTAATGAGCATTGAAAGCAAAGGATCTAGCATGCTTAGACAAGGGTTGTGGTGGTGGAGTTTGACACTCATGGGCAAAGTGACCTTCTTGTCCACACTCAAAACATCTCTTTGGCTTTAGCTTTGACTTATGTTGTTGTTGTTGAGCTTGAGCCTTCTTTTCTTGATTTGCCAAGTACCCAATGCCACTTCTATCCATCTTCATGATGGTGTTCATTAGTGGCTCACTTTGAAGATGCCACTTCTATCCAACTTGAGCTTCTTATTCTCTTCCTTGAGTGCATCATTATTTTTCTCTTCCTTAAGTTTCTTATTCTCTTCTTTGAGCTTCTCATTCTCAAGAATAAAGTCACCATCATGATTAAGAGTTTCTAGCACAATTGTGTTGGTGGTTGATAGCTTCTCAAGATCATTCTTTAGCTTCTCATTCTCATTCTTGATCTTGATATACTCATCATAGTCATTGGACTCAACCACTTGCTTGCCTTTGCCACTAGATCCTTGCTCAATGCTCTCAACAATTAAGTCATCACATGATGTAGCTATATCAATCTTAACAACATCGTCAGTAGCATCATGTGGCTCATTGGATAAGAATTCTTGAGCAATAACAAGATTATCATGATTTATCTTGAGAGTTGTATATTCTTCTTTTAGCATATTGTGGCTAGTGATGAGCTCTTTATGCATCCGCTCAAGTTTATCATGTTATTTTTAAGCTCTTTCTTAGAAGATTTGAGCTCCTTGAGTTTGGATGACATAGCTTCATTTGCTTCTCTAAGCTCAACACTAGCCTTTTTGGCTATATCACATTTAGCTAAAAGAGAATCATTCTTAGCTTCTAGCTTGTCATTCTTAGCTCTATTCTTTCTAATGATCCTAGTATATTGATTTAGCAATTTAACAAGACCATCATATAAAGGTGTTTCATATTCATCATCATCACTACCACTATCACTATCACTATCACTATCACTATCACTATCACTATCACTATCACTATCACTATCACTATCACTATCACTATCACTATCATCATCATTAGCATATTCATCACCACTACTATCATCATCATTTGATACCTTTCATTCACCCTTGGCCATAAGGTATAGGTGTGTAGAGGATGATGGCGGTGGTGGCAGTGAAGATGATGAAGAATCAATCACAATGGTGGCCACCTTCTCATTATCACTATCCAATCACCGACGATGTATGCCTTCCTATTTTTCTTCTTCTTGTGGAAGTCCTTCTTCTTGCCATCTTTCTTCTTGTATGGTTTGTTCTTCTTCTTTTCATCTTCATCACCTGAGTCATCTTTCTTGCCCTTGTTCTTATTCTTGTACTTGTCTTTCTTGGGCTTTGTGCATTGGTGTGCTAGATGACCAAGTTCTCCATAATTGTAGCAATCCATCTCGGAGATTGGCTTCCTTCTAGAGCTAATGAATAACTTTTTTTTCTTGCCATCAAACTTGATGCCACTCTTGTTGAGCTTCTTTAGCATCTTGGTGGTTCTTCTCACCATAAGAGCAAGACTTGCATCATCAACTTCATCATCACTTGAGCTCCCATACTCAATTCTTGCTTTGCCCTTCTCTTGGCTAGCCTTGAATGCTAAGTCTTTGTGTTTCTTCTTGGTAGAGGATGATCCATCTTGTGGTGTGATGTGCATGTACATCTCATGAGCATTAATCTTTCCCAAGATTTGAATCGGTGTAGCGGTGGAAAGATCACCTTGATGGGGCACGGTCACAATATGCCCATATTTATCAATGGGGAGGACACTCAAAATTTTTCTCACAACATCGGATGGTTGCATTTGAGTAAGTCCAATCCCATTGACTTCCTCTAGAAGAACATTCAAGCATGAGTACATTTCATTAGCACTCTCTTTAGGAAACATCTCAAAAGAATTAAGCTTTTTTCATAACAAGATGATAGCGTTCCTCACGCTCACTCTTAGTTCCCTCATGGAGCGCACAAATGTTCAACCATAGTGCATGGGTGTCCTTGTGGTTCCTCACCTGGTTAAACATATTTTTGCAAAGGCCTCTAAAGATGGTGTTTTGAGCCTTTGCATTCCATTTCTCATAGTTCACTTCATCGCCTTGGAAGGTGCGTGGGATCCCGAGGTTTTGGGAATCCTTGTGAGGCGGCTTTAAGTATTCCAACATCTAGAGCTTCTAAATATGTCTCCATGTAGATTTTCCAATAAGAAAAATCACCCCCTCAAAGATAGGAGGAGGTCCATCCCCGTGAGACATCTTTCTCTAGGCGGTTAAGCCTAAATACGTGAGCACGAGGTTCTGATACCAATTGAAAGGATCAAGATGCCCAAGAGGGGAGGTGAATTGAGTTAATTCTAAAATTCTTTCAATAATTAAACCCTACGGTTAGCCCACTTCATCGCTTGTGCCTAGAAAGTGTTTCTATTGTTCTACCGCACAAAAGTTTAGTAACCTAAGTTCCAATCCTACTCTAACATGGCAATTCTATGAACGTAAAGACAAGAATTGAATTGCTCAAAGTAAAGAGAGAAGGAGGATCGCGGTGATATTTTGCTGAGGTATCGGAGAGTCGCCACTCCCCACTAGTCCTCGTTGGAGCACCCGCGCAAGGGTGTAGCTCCCCCTTGATCCACGTAAGGATCAAGTGCTCTCTACGGGTTGATTCTTTGACACTCCGTCGCGGTGAATCACCCACAACCGCGCACAACTTGAGTTGGGTCATCCACAAGCTCCACTGGATGATCACCAAGCTCCCAATCACCACCAAGCCATCTAGGTGATGGCGATCACCATGAGTAACAAGCACGAACTCTCACTTGACCACGACAAGCCTAATGAGAAGGGTGGATGCACACTTTGCTACTCTTGCTTTCACTAATGAGGTCTCACTCTTGGATTGTCAAATCTCAATCACCTCACTAGGACCTTGCTCTTCTTGCACTCTCAAGGGTGTTTCTCAGCTGTTGGAATGAGCAAAAGTGATCCATTGAGTGAATAGAGAAAGTATTTATAACCCCTCATTCAAAATGAACCGTTATGTGCCTCTACGGGGTGACCAGACGCTTCGGTCAGTTCACTCGCCTCTGTGCAGTTTAAGTTTCGACCGGACACTGGTCATCGTCCGGTCACAAAAACTGCCCTCTAGAATCTTACTGATGTTGACCGAACTCTGGGTGCCAGAGTTCGGTCATTTGCTGCTCAGCATCCGGTCAGTAGCCGAAACCTGACCAGCGTCCGGTCAGCACTGATCGGACGCGTCCGATCAGGATTTTCCCTCTCTAGACCCTTACTAGAGTCGACCGGACGCTGGCACCCAGCGTCCGGTCACTCACCTCTCAGCGTTCGATCACGTTAGACGACTTCACCTTGATCAAATGAACTGACCGGACTCTGCGCCAGCGTCCGGTCACACCGGAACCAGCGTCCGGTCAATATTTGACCCTTCATTCACTTCCAACTCGCAATCATATATGAATGAAGTTTGCTCTAATTGATCTAAGGGCTTTTTAGAAGCTACCTAGTGCTAGATTTAACAAGTGTGCACCACACCTAACCCACTAGACTCACCAAGGTCAAGCTACCCAACCATACCCCCCTTAATAGTACGGTCAAAGGAAAAACAAAGTCCTAAACTACTCTAAGTGTCTCTTCAACACCAAACGACACTTAGAACTAGTCCATCCTTAACTTTGTCATCCATCCTTTAAAAACCTAAACGATTTCCATCGTAGGGGCATGACAACCATGATTGCCCAATCAATTGCCATTACCATAACCTAACTTAATTGCATCTGTAAAACACACGTTAGTCATAGTAATCTCGTATTGTCATTAATCACCAAAACCTAACTAGGGGCCTAGATGCTTTCAACCTTAGTATTTCTTGTAAAAAATTGTACAAGTACAAATGTATGGTTTCAATGAAAATGATGAGCAATGTTTTGTCAATTATGAGCTTTGTTCCGGTTTGTGTTTTATGAGTGTGTCTTAATGTGTGACATGGTTAATGTTGATTATATGGTTAATGCTGTGATGATTTGGCACTAATTTGTGATGTTCTTTTTTTGTCGCTATGGTTTGGATCTGGGCTTGGATATGGACTGGTTATAGGATACAGACAACTAATTCATGACGAACACAAATGTCAATCTATGATGGCTCAATTTGGTCCTAGCAAATGTATGACGCGGGATACATGATGGGTTTTTTCGATCGTCATGGTAAGTTAACCGTGACACATTTTCGCTTATCTGTTACTAAAATAAACCATCATATATAAGGGTATTTTTGTAGTGTAAACTATAAATCATCTTATGTACTAAAAATGTGTTTTATTTTCTGTTTTTAGATTACAATGCAAGTTACTAGTATATGCATAAATCAACTATACTCGAGTTGAGCATAGCTCGACTTGTTGGGTTTTCTATTGTGGAATTTGTCTCCCCAACTTCAAGTATTTGGCTTGTCAGTGCTCGTATTTTCCTAAATTTATTTAGAATTTAACAGTGTTGTTCTTTCATTCAGTGGCAAGTGATGTGCTTGCCGACATTGAGGCTCTTATCATGACTTTGTCAATATCAAGATCTGTCAACTCAGTCTTTTGTAGGTGGTCAGAGGTGTAGGGCGGTTTTTGCGTGTTCATAAGGATGAGCCTCTGCGTCTGTACTGTGATTAAAAAAACTATACTTTTGACATCCCATGATGTTAGGTTGCACAATATATTACTTATTAAATGCTATAATATAAGGTTGTGAAATGCCCCCCTTATGAATATGTACGGAATTGAAAGAACTTGATGTAAAAAATAAGCTAGGGTGGTATAAGTAGATTCTTTTCATGTGTTCAGCTTCAAATTTATCGACTTCTAAGCTAAATTGACAATTCAACTCTCTTTATAGAGTTATAGACAAAAAAAGAATGCTCATATACAATTCACTAACTTTTCACACATCTCTTTTATTTTGTCAATCTCCATCATCTATCTTTCGATGACATGAACTGAAAAGGATAGGACATAAGGTTGCATTTGGCCACCACGAATAGATTGCATGCTAACAATCACTACATACCGACGATACAATGATATATAAGTATCAGTACAAAAAGGAATCAAATCAAGGGAAACTTATAATATGTACAAACAAATAATCAAGAAATTGGTTCGTCGTAAGCTTTCTAATAAAGCCAGGCTGAGTCTTTGATCTAAAAATAATCAAGAATTTTTTGATACAAATAAATGGTATACTCCGTCCCTAGCTAGTCATATAAAAAATGATGTTAGAACAGGATATTATATTAGTGCAAATGGTGCAGTGCATGCATCTGCATGCATAGGAAGCCAGATGATAGATGGACAGTACTGTTAGGTAAGTGTTAGGCCCAACGGATCCCGTTGCGTTCACTCACCTGTCCATTCTTCTCTAGTGGTATCTTGTTTTTTTTTGTTTTTTAATCGCACTGTCACTGCAGAACAGCAAAAGGGTAACATTTTTCTTTTGTGTGCCGACTCTTGCTACTTGCCTTGCCGGCCGGATCCGGCGGATGGACGATCGATGGGTCGTGTGTTTGGCGTGTCCAGGGTGATATCCCTACTATACTAGTTCGTCGAAGTAGTACTACACTAGCTTTGGTTTTGGGCGCGTTTAGTTGGCAAAATTTTTTGGTTTTGGCTACTGTAGCACTTTTGTTTATATTTGGTAATTAGTGTCTAATTATGGACTAATTAGGTTCGAAAGTTTCGTCTCGTGATTTCTCACCCAACTATGTAATTAGTTTTGTTTTTCGTCTACATTTAGTACTTCATGCATGTACCGCAAGATTTGATGTGACACTTTTAAATGAAAATTTTTGGAATCTAAACGTAGCCTTTATATGTATGAGGCTATGAGCTTCGGTCTGGGTAAAGCTGGGGCAGGATATGGACATGCCCTGATGCCCATTCACCCGGGTCAAATCAAATCATTGTGACAACATATCTAATACAAATGTACAGTAATTCATCAACATCATCTCGATCTATATATCCATGCCATGGGTATATACCCATATGACCTCTTCTCCCCTGTGTATATAGGCCCCTGTTTTTTTTATAATTAACCTCCTTAATTAGTTACAAAACATAATATTTGGAGGAAATATTTAATTTTGAGGGGAATTTTCAAAATTCAATCACAAGAGTTAATTAGCTAATGTTAGAGTTGCTGAACAATTAATATTTTGAGGCAAAGATCGACAAAGGACGTTTTTGTGTGCGTATGACATTTGTTGCGGGAGCCCTCACATGTACTCCCTCCGTCGTGAAATATATATAGTGTATATAGTGCATCGTAACTTCTAAATTTGTATTGAAATATAGTGCCTTTTATGTAATGACTATATCTAGATTTGGCAAAAGTTGTGAAAATGAAAACCATAATTGAGGAGAAACTCCTTAATTAGAACTGAAAGGATCAAGATGCCCAAGAGGGGAGTGAATTGGACTAATTCTAAATTTTTGTAATAATTAAGTCCTACACTTAGCCCATTTCACCCCTTGTGCCTTAGAATGTGTTTCTATTGATTTTCCGAATAAAAGTTTTGCACCCTAGTTTCCAATACTACTCTAGCATGTCCAATTCTAGGAATATAAAGACATGAAATGAATTACTCAAATGTAAATGTTTAAAGTAAAGAGAGGAAAAAGAACACGGCGATGCTTTTTCGAGGTATCGCAGAGTCGCCACTCCCCACTGGTCCTCGTTGGAGCACCCGCGCAAGAGTGTAGCTCCCCCTTGATTCGCGCAATGATCAAGTGCTCTCTATGGGTCGATTCTTTAACACTCCAGTCGCAGTGAATCGCCCACAACCGCTCACAGTATGACTTGGGTCATCCACAAGCTCTTTTGGATGATCGCCAAGCTTCAATCACCACCGAGCCGTCTAGGTGATGACGATCACTAAGAGTAACAAGCACAAACTCTCACTTGATCAAGACAAGCCTAATGAGAAAGGTGGATGCACACTTGCTACTCCCTATGCACTAATGAGGTCCTTAATCTTGGATTCTCAAATCTCAATCACCCCACTAGGCTCTTGCTCTCCCTTGCATTCCAAAGGTATTTCTCAGCTGAACAAATGGACAAGAGACCTCCCTTGGACGAGTGGATTAAGTATTTATACCCCCTTATTCAAAACATAATGTTTGGAGGCAGAGTCATCACTCTGTGGGTTGACCGGACGCTCCGGTCAGTTATACCTGCCACTGTGTCAGAAAGAGCCGTTAAGTTCTGACCAGACTCTAACCAGCGTCCGATCAGCACCAACCTAACACGTCCGGTCAAGAAAACCCCTTTTCTAGAACCTTACTAGAGTCGACCGGACGTAGACACTTCAGCGTCCGATCAGTACCCACTGGACGCGTCCGATCAAGCAAAAGCCTCTCTAGAACATCTCTAGAGTTGATCGGACGCAGGCACCCTAGCATTTCGGTGATTCTCCACTCAGCGTTCGGTCAGTACCAGACGGCTACAGTTGATCAAATGAACTGACTGGACACACCTTTCAATGTCCGGTCACAACCAGACCAACGTTCGGTCAGTCATTTGACCATCTATTTACTTCTAACTTGAAATCCTATGTGAATGAAGTTGACTCCAATTGATCTTAGGGACTATTCCTGAGTTACCTAGTGCTAGGTTTGATAAGTGTACACCACACCTAATCCACTAGACTCACCTAGGTCAAGCTACTAGTCCATACCCCCCTTAATAGTACAGGCCAAAGGAAAAATAAAGTTCTAAACTACTCTAAGTGTCTATTCAACGCCAAATGATAGTTAGAACTAGTCCTGTCCTTAACCTTGTCAGTCCATCCTTTGAAAACCGAAACGATTTCCATCAACAGGGGCATGACAACCATGATTGCCCAATCAATTTCTATTACCATGACCTAACTCAAATTGCCTCTGCAAAACACACGTTAGTCATAGTAATCTTGTGTCATCATTAATCACTGAAACCCAACTAGGGGCCTAGATGCTTTCAATCTCCCCTTTGTGATGATTGATGACAACACAACCTCGAGTATGTAAAAGAGATGAGTGGGGTTTTCAACATGCTTGGTTCAAATAAGCTTTTGACAATAAGAACAAAGGGGTTAGGCATGCTTATATGACCCAAGCCAACATGGTGTACTCAAAAGATATGAATTAAGCATGAGTACATGAAGTAAAGCTCATTTGAATCAGAGTAAAACGCAGAAGCAAAGCAAATGAGCATAACCAAGTGACATGACATATATATATATATATATATATATATATATATATATATATATATCAATGTAGAGAGCACACATGTCACATAAGTCTCACAATCACATGTCTATAATGTAATGCATGAAAGTAAACATGAATGCATGAAGTATCACACACAAAAGATCAAAAGAATCGAATCGAGACTATCTCACACACTCCGCCTAGACCTCACACTCTCCCCCTAGATCTAACATAGTCGCTCCCTCTCCCCCTTTGGCGTCATGCACCAAAACCTAAGGGTTAGATGGTGGGACAGGAGCAGACGAGTCGGGCGCTGAGGTGCGGTGAGAGATATAGAACTGAACAGCAGCATCCTTTGACCCTGAACTTTGAGCGGTCTGAACCCTCTGTAGCTAGAAGTGAAAGTGAAGCGGTCTGGGTCTACTCAGTAACTGGCGTGGCATGTGACTATGAAGGTGTCACTGTAGGAAGTGGAGCCACAATTGCCGTTAGTCGCTGTCGCTGAAGCCTCAAGTGTAGGAGTGACTGTCTGAGGTGGCTCAGATGATGCAACAGATGACGAGATCGTCTCGGTAGTCCCAGTAACTAGAGCAGCTGTGGTAGGGATAGGGACTTAGAACTCTGAAGGTGTAGGCTAGCCCTATAAGCTCCCTGAAGGTAGCGTCGAGACTCCTAGAGACTAGGGTGTTTGTCACCAACACTGAAGAACTCTAACTCGGAGTGAAGCCCGTAACAATGGGAGTAAAGTGAGGACCCTAAGCAGTCACTGGTGAAGCAAACCACTGGAACACATGCTCTGTAGGTGAAGCAAACTGATGAGTTGGCTGTCCCTGACTCTGAAGCCCACTAGGCTATACAGCTAGAGTCATTAAAGTGGTGGTGGCAGGCTAGCCTATCTGAGGTGTAGTCTACTATGGAGCAACCCCAATAGCAGTGAATACATGTTGCATGAAACCAAGTAACTACTGCTGAATCATAAGTTACTGCTGCTGCATGGCCTGCTGCTGCCACTAAAACTCATCTTGTCGAGCCTGAACCTAAGCAAGTGCAGCTATGGTTTCCTATGTCTAGAGTGCCTGGTCCTGCCTCATCCACTCATGTACAGCTAGAAGTGCTGGGTCAGTCCGTGGCGGCTCTGGTGGAGCAGAGCTGAACCCACTGGCCTCTCTGTCATGTGGTCAAGGAGCCATCTATGGAATTGGTTGATAGTCATCATCAGAGCTGTCACTCGGGTCACTCTCGACCTCAGCCTCCTGCTGTGCATCAAGCTGCTCCTCCTCTATCGCTGCAATGCCCCTGATGGTCTCATCCTACTGAGTTGCTATCTCTGATACCTCTAGGTGATGGCTCAGGCTGGTGAGGTGTCCTAGCACGACTATGACATAGCATCTGGCTCATGTCATATGGTGGAAACTTAGTAGTAGCACCAGTGTACTCTGTCATTGTCTCTGGGGACTTTTGTGTAACTGCCTTGCGGATTAGGAAAGTGATCCAATGAGCATAAGGCAGCTGACGGTGACCTCTAAGCCCTCTGCTAGTGTGTCCTCCATCTCTAAAAGCATCACATCCCAAATATCAAACACTGTCTTAGACACCAGGGAATGCACTAGCCATAACTGAATATGGGTCAGGCCCTCGTGGTAGCCTATCCTCGGAAGTAGAGTCCTCCTCATAATAGCATCAAGGAGCCGAGCTATAGGAGTAAGATCATGTGGTGTCCTGCTCGACCCCTCACCAAACTGCTTTAGTGAAGCACTGGTCTGACGAGATCTGTAGGTAGCACAAGTCCACCGTGAGGGTGTCTCGGAGGCTCTGTTTGTCCATAGCATACCTCGTGAAGGCAAATAGGTGACTCTAGAATCCTTAGTATCTCTCTAACCCTCAAGCTCTAGAGCCTATAGTCACGTTCTCTAAAAGCAAAGTGAATAAATATATGCCTTGGGTCAATCCACAGAGAGGAGTAGAACTCACAAACCCATGACGGAACATAGCAACCTATCTGTCCAAGAAGATTTGTCAACCCTGGTAGATAAGAAAGGTGAGAACTGGATCTGCTCGCCTACAGCTGCAACAAGAGACTCTATGGAGCAGACCCTCTAAGATCTAAAAGTAACACCACTATTGAGATATGCGCTATAGAAATCCTCCTGTAGTACGGTGTAGAAGTGCTCTGAGGCACGCTCATCCCACCTCGGTGGAAACCAATCCTCAAACTGAACTGAACCGTAGTTGCTACACCTATTTGGCTGTGGCTACCCTTAGGTCAAGGTGAACCACTACAGGTGGACTAGAGCCCCGCCTCTGTGTCTGCGACCTCGGTGACACCTGAGTGCGTGTGCGACTAGAGCATCGATGCTATGGTTGTGCTGCCTGGTCTGTCTCCTCTACCTACTCTCCCTACTGAGCAACCTCTGTCTGCTCTATCGACTGTGTCTGCTGCTCTATCTCCCCCTGAGTCTGACTCTCCTCTAGACGAGAGACCTCTAGAGCATCCTCTAAAGAGACACGCCATCCTCCAAGCATGACAGTCCCGGGTGGACTACCAAGACTAGTCTCAATCCTCTCGACGGCGGCCCTCTAAGCCGATGACAACTGGTCACCTATGCAAACGCAACTACATGATCCACCTCTCTCGGCACGCTCTACGGCGGTTGCCATTACTGCTGCCCTCTCTGCCTCAACATCATCTAACTTCCGCTTCTTCTTTGTAGTCTTTTTTGCCTTTCCCTTTTGTTGAGCAGTTAGGCGAGGTGGAGGCCTTGGATCCTCATCATCGGGACCACCTTCAACATTCTTGCAATGTGCCATCTCTAAAGTTGACGAGAATCACTGCCACTGATAAGAACCAACTGCCAACTGACACTCATGAGGCTTGGCCTCAATCCGTACTCACGGGCTTGGCCCCGAGTAAAGCTGCCACTATCAAATCAACCACAAGAGCACCGACTCACTGCACGATGGAATAGATAGGAAATATAAATAATCACTATATTCATCTAGAGGTGAGAAACCCTAAGAAGCAAGTAGTAGATAAGAAATTGAAATCGATAGCTTGCTACCTGAAGAAATCCGATGATCCGGTGACCGATAGGCAAAGAGAGGATCACAGGGCACCACTTGGGATCGACAAGGTTACGCCTAGGGCTAGGATTTTGCGACACGAGGTGGTGCGGCGGCATAGTGGATGGCAACACGGGCGAGACACATGAGGTGGTGTGATGGCGCGACGTAGGCGGCTTGGGCCCTCGGGCTGTGCGATGGTAGTGGTGCGAGCATGCGGTGGTGGAGGCGTGAGCACGGCACGGTAGTGGAGGCACAGGCGTAGGACATAGGTGCGAGCATTTTGGTAGAGGCACAGACTTGGGTGCAGCGGTGGAGGCGTAGGCACGAGTGTGACAGAGCAGAGCAGCACGGCGGCAGAGATGCGAGTGGCTAGGGCACGGCGGCGTGATGAAAATCTTTTTATGGTGCCCCCCGCGTGATATTGAAGAGAAGGAACTTAGGTCCACTCAGATTCAACTGACCGGACGCACCAGTGGCAACGACCGAACGCTGCCACCCGAAGTCCGGTCGGCAACAGAGAGATCCAAAACCCCTCAAGTTGCGACCAAACGCGTCTGGTGCCGCATGATCAGACACACAATAGAGTCCAGTCGACCCTGACACCTTCTTCTATGTTTGATCAGACATAGCGCCATCTTTACACCAGATGCTACAGGAACACTGTTTAGCGTCCGGTCACTCCTGTGCTGCATCTATTCACCTCCTGTGAACTGACCGGACGCTGGAAGCAGAGTCCGGTGCAGCGTCCGGTCACCATTTTTTAGAAAATCTTCAAGGTTCCTTCGTGCTGCATTTTCCTAATCAAGTCCCAACTTTAATAAGACACAAATAAACACTAATTGGGACTGATGTGAGAGACCTCTCTCAAACCCTCAAAATTTTTCAAAGTATTTTGCCTTAGGCTATAATTCTTTTTAAGAAAATATGCAATAAAAGGGGCGAGGAAGGTGGATGCCCACTTGCTACTCCCTATGCATTAATGAGGTCCTTAATCTTAGATTCTCAAATCTCAATCACCCCACTAGGCTCTTGCTCTCCCTTGCACTCTAAAGGTGTTTCTCAGCTGAACAAATGGGCAAGAGACCTCCCTTGGATGAGTGGATTAAGTATCTATACCCCTGATTCAAAACATGATGTTTGGAGGCTGAGTCATCACTCTGCGGGCTAACCTAACGCTCTGGTCAAGGTGACCGAATGCTCCAGTCAGTTATACCCACCACTGTGTCAGAAAGAGCTGCTAAGTTCTAACCGAATTCTGACCAGCGTCCGGTCAGCACCAACCGGACCCGTCCGGTCAAGAAAAACCCTTTCTAGAACCTTACTGGAGTCGACCGGACGTAGGCACTTCAGCATCCAATCAGTACCCACCGGACGCGTTCGGTCAAGCAAAAGCCTCTCTAGAACCTCTTAGGAGTTGATCGGGTGCTGGCACCCCAGCATTCAATGATTCTCCACTCAGCGTCCGGTCAGTACTAGAGGACCACAATTGATCAAATGAACTGACCGAACACACCTTCCAACATCTGGTCACAACTAGACCAGCGTCTGGTTAGTCATTTGACCCTCCAGTCACTTCCAACTCGAAATCCTATGTGAATGAAGTTGACTCCAATTGATCTTAGGGCTATTCCTGAGTTACCTAGTGCTAGGTTTGATAAGTGTGCACCACACCTAACCCACTAGACTCACCTAGGTCAAGCTACTAGTCCATACCCCCCTTAATAGTACGGCCAAAGGAAAACAAAGTTCTAAACTACTCTAAGTGTCTCTCCAACACCAAATGACACTTAGAATTAGTCCGTCCTTAATCTCGTTGTCCATCCTTTGAAAACCAAAATGATTTCCATAGACAGGGGCATGACAACCATGATTGCCCAATCAATTTCCATTACCATGACCTAACTCAAATTGCCTCTGCAAAACACACGTTAGTCATAGTAATCTCGTGTCGTCATTAATCACCGATATCCAACTAGGGGCCTAGATGCTTTCAAGAAAAATCCATGGATACATGCGTAATTTGAGTGTTCCTTTAAATTGCCTTAAAAATACACTATATTACAGGATAGAGGGTGTAGCCTACAAAACACATGGTGTTTTTCCTTTTTCTTTTCCTCACATGGGTTTTTGGCTTATTGGTATTGTGTTACACATTTACAAAACCCAAAATAATTTTCATATAGCCTACAAAATTCATTAGAGAATGGGTGGTTATTGAAGGTGTTTGGTTGCCGTCTAATTTCAATTATAGACTAAAAATAGAGTTTCCAAACAACTTTGACATAGCCTATAAAAGCTATAGATCTACAAAAACTTAGGAGTTGGAGCCCCCGAAACAAACATTATTTCTAATTTTGTCCAAATCTACACATAGTATATGCAATTTAACGGCTGGATCAGAACATGTGCATCAATTCCTAGATAAAGTAGTATTGTGTCTCCAAAACCTAATAATAATGCCTCATCTTCATCCGTCCTCAAATATAAGGGATTTTGAATTGGCTTAAATTTGATGCAAATTTAAGGTAAAGGACATTATGTAAATTCTAACCCTATTATTGATGTAAATTCTAAACTTTGACTACTACAATTTGTTGTAATATGCTTATGAATTATAGCAAATGTATACTTCTATATATGAAACTGAGTTCAAAACAAATGTTCTTGTATCTTGACCTGATGAGGTATGACTGCCCCTACAACATTCCAATAAGAAGAAGATCTTCTCACCAGACCGATAAAAACTGCCGAACCCCCGCCCTAGCCTCTCTTGGGCTGGGCCTTAGATCTATGCTTTGGTTTATGGGGCGAATAAGGGAATTTTTTTATCTTAGCCTGAAATTATCTCCCACGGGGAGTCAAACACAAGACCTGAGGCATGATACTCAGATGTCCTAACCACTTGGCTAGGCGCCCTTTTCGCACAAATGTTCTTGTATCACTTTGAGACATTCAAACTCCGCACTTAGAAATCACTTCTGCAGTCAAAATTTGAATTGATTGACTTAAGAAAATCCAAAATATGATTTATTTATGACTAGAGGGAGTATTGTGGTTTATAGGTGCATAATATAGCTTAATTACTTGTCTTTTAGTTTTACAAGGTGTATTTTATTTATTTGAAGAAATCTTCATAAAACATCTTTTACTTTAATCTTACAAACTATTTTCAGTTATTACAAAATAGTGTCATATTAAAAGTACAAATCTAGTGATATGTTGTTTGTATACTAAACTTTCATACAACCTAATTAATTGGTCAAAATTTGGGAATCTTTACCTTTTCCAATCAAATTCTGCCCCATAACAAATGAACAGAGTGATTCCTAAAAAAACAAATGAACAGGGGAGTAGTATATATAGTAAGAAAATTATGCGTCACTTTTATTTTATTGGGGCTCTCCTTAGACCTATGCATGGAGAATAAGGACACCTATGCATGAAGAACAAGGAGAGCCCCAATAGATCGACTGATGCACACATAAACATATATACTGACAATTTAATTTATTAACTGATAGCTGCCGGAATCTCATATTTTTATTAGATGTTGAACTGCCTTCCTTTTTTGTCCTGATCGAGCGGCGCACTATATAACCCTATTCGCTTATTTTATAATCCATTTTTTTCAACTTATTTTTTCAGCCAGAATAATATTTTTCTCTCACAACAAATCAGCCGGAACAATGTTTCGGCTTGTTTTTTCAGCGAAGCAAACATGACCATAATATGAGTACGTGCATTATCTATCGGCTGCAATATTTGTACACAATAAATTAACAATACCTTCCTAATTAAATATAAAGGCACTTTGCTAGTTATAGCTAACTTTCCCAACGATTTAGGTCAGCGCATACACAGTACTATTCCATTCTAGTGATACTAGCCGATCCGTGTAGTTTGTCTTTCTTGTAGTTCTTAGTTTATTATTACTACAATGTACTGTACCTTAAAAAGTTTTATTACTATTCTACTGTGAAAATATATACAATTAAGCACTATCTCTCTATATCATAGAAAGAATAATGCAATTCTAGTTTTATGCCTAGCTAGTCAAGACATTTAAGTTTGACAAAATTTATTATAAGAAATATATATCAAATGCTTATGTATGCTACTTTCTCCATCTGCGAAAGAATGCAACTCTAGCATAACATAGAGTAAAAATATTTTGAGCGGTCAAGTTTATTTAATAATACCAATCATTGATGCCAAATATATCATACAAACAAGTATTATTTTGAGTAATAATCAACATATATTAAGGTTGAAACGCCGTAGAAAAAAGGTATCATACCAACAAACAGTAGTTACAGATTCGAGCTATATATATATATATATATATATCTATCTTGGCGACGTGTGCTGCATTTAATTACCATTGAAGAGAAATTATTGACACATATATTCTAACCAGCCGCGTTGTACCAGATTATAATCAATATTTGTATATGAGTACCGGCCGACTGAGTGGAGTAGTACTCTGGTTATATAAGCTACTGCATTAAAAAAGTTAATTACAATTCTCTAATCTTATTTAGAATTTGGAGGAGAGCTAGAATTTGGTACAATGGTTGATTAATATTCTAGACAAATAAAAGACCATGTTAAATTAAGACTTTATTCTTCTATCAGAAACTTTTAAAATATCATGAAATTCGCATGCTGTTTTTTAGTAGACGCATATTGAAGAACACTGCCATAAGCTCACAAAATTTCACATTTATTATAAATATATATTTTTTTGAAACTAAACCGGATCTGTAATGTTGGTCGGGCCATCAATTAGAATATTGCACTCCGATTACACACATTTGTAAAATACTTGAATAAAATAATTAATAAATTTATTATCAGTCCATTCACTACTCCATATGTGGGGGACTGCCTACTATAGCTAGCTAGACTGCTAGAGTGAGGCACATGGCGACCCAACGGCCATGATTAGTTTTTGATTTGATTTATTATACATTTTAATCATTCGGAATAATTAATTAATTGATTTATGAATGGAGGAGGTAATTTGATGGGTGAGATGAAGAGAAGATTAGTACACGCAATTAAAAGAAGATTAGTACACGCAATTAAAAGAAGATTGAGCCGAAAGGGACGACGCGTGATTGACAGGACAGATGAGGCGGGGACGGTGACACCTGGGCCCACCACGAATCTTTTGGCGACCTAACCTGCCCATCACGAAACCTCGCACTCCCTGTCCTGTCCCTACCCAAATAGCAAGTTTAAACATTTCAGTGAATAAATTTTTAACCCCAGTATTTTACACGCACTTTATTCTACTTTCCCTGAAATGTACATGCATATTATTACTCTTGAGATCATGATAGGGTGAGGGCATCCGGCGGACGGACGCTTTGCTTATTGTTCCTGCGTACCAGCCCACCCAACCAGCCTTACGCCTACTCAACTCCAGCAGAACACTTCTCTACTCTCGTTCGTGGCACCGCTTCCACCGAGCCATCCGTTCACAGCGGCCACCTCCACCACCCAATCTGCCCGTCGCAGCCGTGGCGCGCCGTCCACCCGTGGTCACTCTGCCTCGTTGCCATAGCCATCATCCGCTGCGCCCCATCTCGCGTCGCGCCCGCTCCAATCTCGTGCCATGCCCACATCACCTCATCTGTCGTGGCTACGGCGTTCATCGCACCACCACTACCCGATGACACCAGGAGGAGGTCGCCTCCGGTGCGCTTGTGCTTGGATGTACGTTGGGCCGTTGTTCTTAACGTCCCCCTGACTCGAGCTTGCTGACTACTGTAGTTCCTCGTCAGGTAGGTCGTGGTTGCCGGCGATGCCGTGTTTTAAGTGATTCAGACGTTTTAGACATATGTTTCAAGTGTTTCATCTGTATATTGCAAAAATAGATCAGGGATGTTGCATATGTTGCAATGACAATATACGCATGTTGCAAGCGTATGTTTCGAGTGTTTCAGGTGTTTGAGACGTATGTTTCAAGTGTTTCGTCTGAGTGTTGCATAAGTAGATCTGAATGTTGCATAACATGCATGTTACAAGCGTTTGTTTCAAGTGTTTCAGGTATGATATGTAGTTGCAATTGTTTCATTGTTGTCATTTCTTAATGCAATCACCGAGTGAGGAGGTTTTAGGTCCATCACCGGTAACGACGCCAGAAATGCCAGTTGATATTTCTTAACACCATTACTAAGATTGAGTTAATCTTAGCAATGCCGCTAGTAAACACCAACTACGATAGTCTTTAAAGTTTACAGACAATTCCGCAAGCGTATGGATCTATCGTTGTAGCATTTTACCCAAAAGTATTCAGGGTATCGTTATTTATATTTTCCTAAAGGAGGGCAATGTGTACCAAGTCTATCATTGACATAAACAAGATTACATACTTGCATAATAGACCATAGTTTATGGCAGGGGTAAAATTGGTAATTGAGGATAGTGGACACATATATGGGCTAACCTTAAGGATAAAGGAAAATAAAGAATAAAAGAATATTCCTACGTGGAGCCGGCATGTTCTAATATAGCTATGCAAAGAACAGTTAATGATCATACAACCTATATGACTAGAGTTAGAACTAAGTTTAGGATAAACTGGAAGATTTCCGAGCAGTGGTCTGCCAGCAAGCGCGAGAGACTTTAAAACTCCTATACAATACCCGAACGTAGGGGAATACGAGGGATGGACAGGGCTATCACCACCTACCGCCTACCCCACTACCGTGGGATACCGTCATATCTGTAGGATCCCGTGTACCCGAGCACCACGCCCATGTATAAGGAATCTACCTATACCCCCCTGTTGACGGTAGTTATCATACATATTTAACCATCAATTGAACATGAAAAATGGTATAAATAAATCACCAAAGTAGACTTAGGGGTTTAAGCTATAAAATTCCACGAGTTTTGGTGAACCTGTGTTTCCAGCAGGGTTTAATCAGAAAACTGCCAAGAAGGACCTAATCGTCAAAGGAAAATATGAAATTCTGCCGCGGTACCCACATGGGAAGACTCTAGAAGGGTCCAGAAGCCACATCACCGAAGCAGAGCACCACCCATTGCCAGGTGGGGCTACCCGGCCCCCTGGTCCCACCTGTCAGCCAGCTTCGAAAGTCGGTTTCCCACCGCCTTTGAGGATGCATCTAGACCGTTGCTTAAGTCGGTTTGATCCAAGGGCTCACGTTGCACCCTCAGAGCTATATAATCAAGCCTGCACCCCCCTCTTGAGGCATTGCTCATTTGATCCTAAAAGTTGAGAAGCCAAAAACCCTAATTCATATGTCCACCAGGATCAGAGCATAACAATCAAGAGAAGATTAGTCGTCCATAGGATCTAGTCTAGTTCTAGAAATAGAGAGATGGAGTGTGAGGGAAGAGTTTTGGAGGAGTCCCAGTCTGTCGGTGCTCTCTCTACGGCTTGTACCTGGCGTAATCAAGTTCTTCTTGAGCTTGCTTCTAAGATTTCTTTGGTAATCGACTTCTAATTTAAGTAAGCATTTTGTTCATATTGTTCTTTAGGTTTGCAACTCTCTTTTGAGTACTTTAAACCTTGTAGCTCCTGGGTTAAAGTAGTATTCGTAGTGTAAGCATGATGCTTAGACTCGGTTACTTGTAGATGTACCCTATTTTCTGGATCGGTGGTAGCTCGCGAGGGTGACTTTTATAGCCTCGTTGAATCCTCTGTAGTCTACCTCCCGTTAATAGGACTAGCAGGACAGTATTGCTATAGGAAACATACTCTGGCTGTGTTTTCTTTAGTATTATCCCCAAAATTGAATAATAGAAGACAAAGCTCACTGAAGTTAGAATTAGAAGACCTTAGTAGTCTCCTCTACGCTCCTATTATCTAGCCTTGATTGTGAAGTTGGGATAAGTCAGATTTGTTTATTCTCACACATGTTTCCTAGAGTTCAATATAAAACTTGGTACTCTTGGTGAAGTGCTACATCGGTATAATATCCGTGCGCTTGCGGATTATTCTGTGTGCATTAATTTATACCAACAAGCATTTCTAGTCCCGCTGCCGGGGAAACGGTTGCTGAGTTAACTTCGAACCTATCTTATCCTTATATTATACTTTTATGTTTTCTTTTATTCTTTTATCATGGATCTAGAATCCACCCCCATCTACCAATGTGGTGCACCCACGAACGTAAGCCTACAACCAAAAGAGTCTTCAAAGCCTATCCTAATGTCGATGCGGGACCCACGGGATACACCACAAGGAAGAGAGGAGATTTAGTTTGATTAGGATTCCTCCCATGTAATCCTAATAGTAATACTACCTGTAATCCTAAAGGACTCTACATTGTAAACCAACTAGGACTCTGGCCTTCTGACTATATAAAGGAGGGCAGGGCTCCTTAGGGGGAGGGCAGAAGGGACTTAGATAGGAGAATACTTTACAATCAATCCAATGCAAAGGCTAACGCCGACTGGACATAGGGCTATTACTCGATCACGGTCGAGGGCCCAAACCAGGATAAATCGACTATCTCTTGCGTTTATCGTCGAGTTCTGCATATGCTGAAGCCCAAACAAACTGCCCCGGGTACCCCCGTGGTAGGCTATCGATGGTAAAACATCGACAGCTGGCGCGCTAGGTAGGGGCGTTCGGTGAATTTGCATCCGAGAGCTCGACGGACCTCAACAACATGATCTTCTTGACGGGATCAACCTTCATCTTCGGTTCATGGATTAGCGAGGCAAGCGACGATGGCAAGCTCCAAAGCTGTCTCCTCAAAGATTCGGATCACCTTGAAGACCTTTCTTTTTCGGCGACTACGACAGATCAACTCGCCGGAAGATTCGCGCAGCTCGTAATGTTCGATCCAACTCAGATTTCGCGGCTTTGTGCATCCGACTCAAACTCAGGCTTCACATCCGAGATGGAGTCTTTACCGAGTTCTTTCAAGAAACCAAGTTCTTTTCTAGAAGGGCTCCAGAGCGCGGCCTCAACCTATCAAGAAAACAACTCGAAATACACTCAGAGTCCTTTCAAGAAGTTGGGTCCTTTTCCGTTTGGACTCCACAACATGGCAAAATCTTATCAGGCATGGCCTGAAGGAACCCTCGATCCGATACTTAGAATGCCACTAAAAGGAGCTCAGGAAGGTCTCATACTAACCATAACATCTTAAGACTGCATCGTCCACTGGCCAGGTTCTGTTCCTGAGGACAGCGGTACCCAACTAGTCGGCACGACGACGACAGCAATTCTACCCTACCAAGAAGGAGACTCGATCTGCGACCTTGAAGCCTCTACTAAAATCATCAACAACTCTGATAATGTGGAAACCAACACCGATAATAGAACAATTCACGCATGAGAAGTATTCATGGTTCACCGTCCTCGATCACCATTGGCCCCCAGAAGCACCCGACATCAGGTCATTGGATGAATCTGAGTCCAACATATCACCCTTTATCCAGGGGCACGATGGTGAGACCAAGAATCAGAGGCAAGCTAGAGAAAGAAGAAACAAATTGAAACAAGGACGCCAACGCCATGCTAGGCAGCGCAAGGAAGCTTGGATCAAATATGAGTCAGATCTGGTTGAGTACGATAGAAGAAAATCAGAACAAAAAGTCGAAGAAAGACGCACGGCGAATACACCCTACAATAGGATCTGAGAAGCACTAGAAGAACTCGGAGCGACATCACTTCCCAGTGAAAAACAGGAACAGCTCCGAGACCTCCTCTAGTCAGCAGCCCTAAGGATGCACGACGAAAGGGCCCGCTCAAGACTACCTGCTAGGTCAACATCTCATAGGAAGGAAGATCAAAATCAAAGGAAGTCCACTTTCGAGAGACTTGGACCAAGTGGAAGTCACAATAGAGAAAGTAGAAGGGACCATAGTCAAAACTACCGAATCGAATAACCAAGGAAGATCAGAAGCGAAGCACCCATTCAGACATCCCTGCAGAACTACTCTCACCAAAACGACAGTTGGCAGGAAGGAGGTGCCGAATCAGAATACAAAGAAGCCAGAACGCATGATAGATTCTCCTGTTTTGCAAGCAGACTTGCTTCAATAAGACTACCCCACAAGTTCAAGCTGTCCAACCACTCTAAATATGATGGCAAGACCAAACCAAGGCAATGGCTCAGGATTTACTCACAGTCGATCGAACTAGCTGGAGGAGACGATGATATCAAGACCTTATTCTTTCCTATGGCCCTAGAAACCATGCCCCTCCAATGGTTCGACAAATTAAACCTAGGGTCAATCAGAAATTGGGAGGGCTTGCAAAGAGTTTGCTGTGAAAATTTTGTGGGTATCATTACGCACCCCATCACCTATGCAGAATTAAAAGGACTCAAGCAGAAAGGGGGCAAAAGTCTCAGAGATTACTATCGATGATTTGGTGAACTACGTGCTCAAGTACATGACATCACTGAACAAGAAGTAATCGAAGCTTTCTCTCATGGAATCATGGCTAGGTGGCAATTTCAGGACTTCTGCAAAGAAAATCCGAGAAACAATAAAGAATTCAGACGCACAGTAGAAAAGATGATTACTATAGAGGAGAAGACACGAGAAAGGTTCTTGGATAGAAACAACTGAGACAACCTGGACAAGCAAAATCATCAAAACATCAGACATCAGGAAAGAAAACATGGACAAGACAACACTGTAATGGCGGCTGACAAATCAAGGAAGTTTTCCAAACCTAGAAGGCATGATGACATTGAAAACATGCATTGTATCTGGCACCCTAAAGGAAATCACACCATCGGAAATTGCTACACCTTTAATGATCGATACACAAGAAAAGATAATAAGGTAAACACTAAAGAAGACAACCAGAAAAAAGATGAAGACAACCACGAAGACAAGAGATTCCAAAAATCCAGAGGGACAGTAGCAGTAATCTTCGCTGGGGCCCCAGATTCCAGAAGCAAACATCAAGAAAAGCTAGCTCTACGAACCATCATGGTAGTAGAACCAGCTACTCCGAGATATCTCAATTGGTCACAGTATCCAATGGACTAGCATAGGAAACGTAGGCCATTACCCACTGGTTCTAGATCCAACTATCGTCGGTATGACTGTCACAAAAGTACTAATCGATAGGGGAGCTAGACTCAACATCATTTTTTTGGAAATGCTAAGGAAGAGGGGACTACAACTCGTCGGGATGATTACACCAACAAGCACCCCTTTTTATGGGATAGTACCTGGCAAGGCAGCCATGCCACTTGGACAAATCACTCTACCGGTTACTTTTGGAACTCCCTCAAACTACCGAACAGAGTTCGTCAAGTTTGAAGTTGCAGACTTTGATTCATCATATCATGCAATCCTCGGGCGTCCAGCACTAGCAAAATTCATGGCGATACCGCATTACCCATACCTATTGCTTAAGATGCCAGGGCCTAATGGTGTCCTTTCCCTCCGAAGTGATTTGAAGCGCGCTTTTGACTGCGATGTTTAGGCAGTTCAAATTGTAGCCAAAGCACAAGCCGCCAATGGTAGAAAAGAAATAGCCACTATTGCCGTAGAAATGAGCCTAGAAGAACTAGAGATACCGGCTAAAAAACCCCAGCATCCTCGCACCACCAAAAGAAGCCGACGTCAAGCAAATTGACCTAGGCACCGGTGATCCCTCCAAAATGGCAATCATCAACGCCCACCTCTCGACAAAATAGAAACTCACGCTCATCAACTTTCTTTGGGACAACAAAGATATCTTCGCTTGGAAGCCGGCCAACATGCCAGGTGTCCCAAGAGAGTTGGCTGAGCATAGAATCGATATCAATGAAGGCTCCAAGCCTGTGAAGCAACGACTACGACGATTCTCACCCGACAAGAAAGCAGCAATTAAAAAAGAAATCATGAAGCTAATGGCAGCCAGATTCATTAGAGAAATCCTTCATCCAGATTGGCTAGCAAACCCAGTTCTTGTACAAAAAAAGAATACGGACGAGTGGTGCATGTGCGTCGACTACACATATCTCAACAAACACTACCCGAAAGATCCATTCGGGCTACCACGCATTGATCAGATAGTTGATTCAACAGCAGGATCTGCCCTATTATCCTTTCTTGATTACTATTCAGGATATCACCAGATTGCATTAAAAGAACAAGACCAGAGCAAGACATCTTTCATCACTCTGTTCGGTGTCTACTACTACAAGACCATGTCGTTTGGACTCAAGAATGCCGGTGCCACATACCAAAGAGCTATCTAAACATGCCTTGGCGATCAGATCGACGAAAATGTAGAGGCATACGTGGATGATGTAGTAGTAAAAACAAAGAACCCGGACACACTAATTGAAGACTTAAAGCAAACCTTCGAAAACCTGAAAAGGTGGAGGTGGAAATTGAATCCAAGCAAGTGTGTACTCGGATTCTTAGTCAGTCATCGTGGAATCGAAGCCAGCGCCAAGCAAATTCGAGCCATAACAGAGATGGGCCCTCCTCAAAGTGTCAAAGATGTGCAGAAACTAACAGGCTGCATGGCGGCCCTCAATCATTTTATATCAAGACCCAGTGAAAAAGAGTTACCTTTCTTTAAACTACTAAAGAAGACAGACAAGTTCGAGTGGACAGAAGAAGCCAACGAAGCTTTCAAAAGACTTAAGGCATACCTCACCTCCTCGCCCATTCTCACACCTCCAAAGAAATATGAAGACATGATGCTGTATATTGCGGCAACTTCTACTGTGATTAGCACAGCGATAGTCGTAGAAAGAGAAGAAGGGCGCGTATATAAAGTACAACACCCCATATACTACATCAGCGAAGTACTATCAAAATCAAAAATCCGGTACCCGCATGTGCAAAAACTACTCTACGCCCTCCTAATCACTTCACGCAAGCTTCGCCACTATTTTGAAAGCCATAAGATTACCATGGTAAAAGATTTCCCACTCAGAGGCACCCTACACAATAAAGATGCAACAGGGCGCATATCTAAGTGGGTGGTTGAACTTGGTGCTCTCAATATCGATTTCACCCTACGGAAGGCAATTAAATCTCAAGCCCTTGCCGATTTTGTTGCTGAGTGGACAGAAATTCAACAACCCATGTCAAATACCATCCTTGACCATTGGAAGATGTACTTTGATGGATCGCTCAAGCTAGGCGGATCTGGTGCAGACGTTCTCTTCATTTCTCTAGACGGAAAACAACTCAAGTATGTCCTTCAGATATTATGGCAAGCTACAAACAATGAAGCAGAATACGAAGCCCTCATCCACAGACTCCGAGTAGCAATTACCCTCGGAATCAAGCGATTACTCGTATACGGCGATTCGACAGTAGTCATCAACCAAGTCAACAAAGATTGGGACTGCACCAAAGAAACATGGGTGCTTACTGTGCTGAAATACGAAAACTCAAAAAATATTTTCAAGGATCGGATATTCTACATGTCCTGCGCGATTCTAATATTGTGGCAGATGTTCTCGCCAAGCTCGGATCGGATAGGGCAAAGATCCCTCCCGGCGTATTCATAGAGGAGTTATCAGCTCCCTCTATCAAACAACCCAGTGAGATAACCCCTGAACTCCCAGCTAAAGGCACCCAGATTTTGGTAATCACCACCTCATGGACCCAAGTTTTTATCGATTATATCAAAAAGAATAAGTTACCAGTAGATAAAGCAGAGGCTACCCGAGTTGTTCACAGAAGCAAGAACTACGTCCTAGTAGGGGACAAGTTGTATAGAAGAGCCGCTTCATTAGGAGTACTCCTAAAATGTGTCTCGTTTGAAGAAGGCAAAGAGATCTTAGACGAAATACACTCAGGTTGCTGTGGAAACCATGCCGCTTCAAGAACACTAGTCGGCAAAGCATTCCGCATCGGATTCTACTAGCCAACCGCTTTGAAAGACGCAGAAGAACTCGTCAGAAAATGCAAAGGTTGTCAAATGTTCGCAAGACAAGCTCATGTACCAGCTCATAATCTCATCTGCATCCCTCCCGCTTGGCCTTTCTCCTACTGGGGGTTGGATCAAGTAGGACCTCTCAAGAAAGCAAAGGGCGGTTTTGAGTACATCTTTATAGCAATTGACAAGTTCACCAAGTGGATTGAATACAAACCACTCGCAAAATATAGCGCAGCCAAAGCAGTCGAGTTCATCCAAGACATTATGAACCGCTTCGGCATGCCCAATCGAATCATCACAGATTTGGGTTCTCCCTTTATAGCTATAGAATTCAAAAGTTGGGCACAGGATTGCGGTTTCGGCATAGATTACGCATTAGTCGCACATCCAGAAGCCAACGGATAGGTAGAAAGGGCTAATGGACTCATACTAGCCGGATTAAAACCAAGATTATACGAAGAACTAGTGGACTATGGATTCAAATGGATTGAAGAATTACCCAAAGTAGTATGGGGGCTACAAACTCAAATAAGAAGAGCCACCGGATGCTCACTTTCTTCCTAGTTTATGGATCAGAAGCCGTACTACCTGCTGACTTGATCTGGACATCACCAAGGATAGAACAATATGACGAAGAAGAAGCAAAACACATCCGAAGATTAGAACTCGACAGTATAGAAAAAGTCAGAGTAAATGCTACCCTTCAATCAGCTAGATACCTCCAAGGTTTAAGACGCCACTACAACAAGAATACCCAGCCTCGATCACTCCAAATCAGAGACCTAGTACTAAGAAGAATACAAAAAACCGGCGGACACCATAAACTACTCAGTCCATGGGAAGGTCCTTTTATTGTCACAAAAGTCACCGGACCAGGCACGTACAAGTTAATAATTGAAGATGGAAAAGAAGTCAACAATACATGGCACATCAGCCAACTAAGAAGATTCTACGCATGAAAACAACACAAGGAAGAACATATATACAAGCCACAAGAGATCAGCATTCATGATCAATAAAGATGGTGTTCCTCGACAACATATGTCTTATTATGGCTTTCCCCTAGTTGTTTTCACTAAGCATGTAAACGTTCATGATCAATAAAGATGATATTCCTCGACAGCATATGTCTTATTATGACTTTTCCCGAGTTGTTTTCACTAAGCACACTAGACGAGAGCAAAAGAGCTGAAAAGATGCTTGAGCCCACCGATGAGGGTTGCTAATAAGCTAACACCCGAACCAAAAAGCATAATGGCTAAAATTATGCCTGAGCATACCGACCGAGAGCAAAAGAGCTAAAAAGATGCTTGAGCCCGTCGATGAGGGTAGCTAATAAGCTAACACCCAAACCAAAAAGCAAAATGGCTAAAATTATGCCTAAGCATACCGGCCGAGAGCAAAAGAGCTGAAAAGATGCTTGAGCCCGTCGATGAGGGTAGCTAATAAGCTAACATCCGAACCAAAAAGCAAAATGGCTGAAATTATGCCTGAGCATACCGACCGAGAGCAAAAGAGCTAAAAAGATGCTTGAGCCCGCCGATGAGGTCATCACATTTTTCGATTACTTTGGCTGCGGTGACCAACTACTCGACAACTCATGTCCAAGTACTCGCAAGCTGATGCTCGGGGGCTACAACCACTGGGGTCTCCTGAGCGCAAAATGTCAGGATCACGCGCTGATTCTACCATTCGGCCATCAATCAAGCTAAGTCATGGTTTAATATTTTTTCAAATATTCTTTAATCATCATATATCTATGGATATTATCCATATGCCTCCATGGCTCTACTATAGTTGATTTACCTGGGTTGCTAAGGCCTTAATTCATGAAGCCTACTCGCCGGAAAGGGAACCATTTTTTGGACCACGTCATCAAATAAGGAACTCGCCCACCGCTGACTGCCTTACTTGGCCACTACTTCATTGGGTGAGACGCATGCCCCACGCTATCTTACTCGGTTGCTGCTCTACAAGATGCCAGGACGTCCGACTACTCGGCCATGGTGATCGACTACTCAGTTGGGGTGATCAACTACTCGACAACTAAGGTCGACCTTGTTGCGGTGATTTGGAAATTCTAAGGTGGGGGTGATACGGGGTCTCCGGTGAGGGGACTGCCCACCCGAAGCCTTTTGATGGATTATCTAGGTTGCCTTGCTCGGATCAGATCATGGTCGAACGAGAAGATTTTGCGTTAGCAAGATGAGCACGAATATGAGGATGCACGTGCATATTTATATGTACTTTAATTACTCAAGCAAAACAAAGGAAGAGACATGACATACAGTAGCATGCATGAAGACATCAAGCATGCAAGCTAATTATGGAAAGTACTCGGTGGCACAACTATGTTGACTTGCAATGGTATATGGATAGCCTACTGCAGTTCGCGGGTTACTTGGATACACCCTTGAGAATGTCTACAAGATCCTACATATCATCAGAAGAGGTTTTCAGTTCTTTGAACAACTCAGATTCAAGACCCTCCAACTTTTTGTTCCAAATAGCAAGAGGCTCAGGGGCTACACTCAGTGAGTGCACTTTTTCTTCCAAAAAGCGCACATCACTCAGAAGACTTCTTCAAGATAGGAGTTTTCAAACAACATAAGATTCAAGACCCTCCAACTTTTTGTTCCAAATAGCAAGAGGCTCGGGGGCTACACTCAATGAGTGCACTTTTTTCTTCAAAAAAGCGCACGTCACCAAGAAGATTTCTTCAAGATAGACCACTTCAAGGCCTCACGACAAAAAGAACCCGGACCGATCTATATCCGAGTTCTTTTTGATAAAGAACCCGGGTATATGCTCGGGAGCCCTTCGACGAAGAATCAGAGCAATTTCAAGACAAGACCCTCTAGCTCCTTGTTCCAAATAGCAAGAGGCTCAGGGGATACACCTAGATGGGAGTACTTTTTTCTTCAAAAAGCACGCACCACTCGAAGATCCCAAGAAGCGCTACATGGTTTCACTCAAGAAAGCACTCGGACGACGCTTGTTCCTGCTCGGCAAGACCTGAAGGAACAAGACAAGGCTTCCAGAGCTCAACCACGAAGTGCTCGGGGGCTTGTCAATGCGGGACCCATGGGATACACCGCAAGGAAGAGAGGAGATCTAGTTTGATTAGGATTCCTCCCATGTAATCCTAGTAGTAATACTACCCTGTAATCCTACTAGGACTCTACATTGTAAACCAACTAGGACTCTGGCCTCCTGACTATATAAAGGAGGGCAGGGCTCCTTAGGGGGAGGGCAGAAGGGACTTAGATAGGAGAATGCATTACAATCAATCTAACGCAAAGGCTAACGCTGATTGGACATAGGGCTATTACTTGATCACAGTCGAGGGCCCAAACTTGGATAAATCGACTGTCTCTTGCGTTTACTATCGAGTTTTGCATACGCTGAAGCCTGAACAAACTACCCTGGGTACCCCCGTGGCAGGCTATCGGTGGTAAAACATCGACACTTAACACCTGGCTATGAGCTATGCCCATGTTTAGTTAACATGGTTCAGAATCAATCCTTTTCGGGCAAAGATGATGAAAACCCCTATTCCCACCTAAATGAGTTTGAGCAGACCTATGCATGCCTACGCATAGCGGGCATGTCAGACGAAACCTTACGAAGGAAGTTTTTTCCTTTCTCTTTGACGAAAAAGCTAAACGTTGGTACAATCTCACCATAAGGAGTAGACAAGGAGATTGGGGAGCCCTATGTTCTAGCTTTTGCTTACAATTGTTTCCCATCTCTAGGGTAGTCAAACTTCGTTTAGAGGTTCTATATTTTAAACAAAAGAAAAAAAAATCTCTAGGCACGGCATGGGAACGCTTTAATACTCTTATTAATACTAGCCCAGACCTTGTCGTTCAAGACCCTATTCTTCTTCAACACTTTTAGATGGGCCTTGATAGGAAATCCTCAACGCTTCTTAATACAGCCTCAGGAGGCTCGTTCTTACATGTCTCCGCAAATGCGGGGAAAAGCATTCTTACAAAAATCTTAGAGAACATCCCTGAGGAAAAAGAAGACCAAACATTAGAGGAAGAATCCTAGATAGCTGAACCTGAATCTTTACCAGACCCATCACCAACTTCAGCTATCCCAAATCCTAAACCACGAGAAAAGGAGGAAACTCTAATTTTGGATTTCATGCTGGAATTTGAGGATGAAATTTTTGATGAATATGGAAATACCTCGAATTACCATACCATGAGGAGACCCTAGAAGTCTATGAAATTACTTAATGAAAAACCTTTAGATCTTTCTAAGGAAGCTTTCCTTAAAAAGACTATGAAAGAGCTAGTGTCTATTATAAGCAATGAATGGCTAGAAGAATCAGAGCTTTCCTCTGACATGATTCATTGCCAAATTAATAAAGAACCTTTTGATGCTCTTTACAATCCAGTTGTGGGTATTAATATCATGTCTGCATCTTTTGCTCTTGATTTATTAGAACACATGCCCTTAACCCCCACAACAAAGTTATTGAAAGGTCTTTCAGGACACATTCTCCCGAGTTTGGGAATTTTGTATGTCCTCCCTATCCATGTCAACGAAACTAGAGTTCATTTGAGTTTCTATATCTTTGATATTATGGAGTTTGACCTGTTGATAGGACAACCAATTGGAAGACTTATCCAAGAAGGAAAAACAAGGAAGTTAAATACAAGACTTGGGAAAAACTTTGAACTTTTTATACCCATTACTCATTCTCCAAATACTAGGAGTAAGCCAATTCCCGAGAAAGACCTATTGGAAGAGGTTAAGGTTGCATCTCTTGACTATTTGATCAAACCCAACCTTGAACATGATGCTTAGTTCTTCATCGAGGAGGAAGATGAAAATCCCATGGAATCTTAACCTCTTGATGAATTGCTAAAGCCACCTAAGCCCTACATTGAGCTTAACCCTATGCCTTCTAGTCTTAAATATGCTTTTCTTAATAATGATCAGGATTCTCCTATGATCATAAGTGATAAACTCACTAAGAATGAATCCCTATGCTTGCTAACTGTCATAGAAAAGCATCATTCTGCCTTTGGCTGCTCGCTCTAAGACCTTAAGGGTATTAGCACTACTCTTTGCACCCATCGCATCCCTACATATCCGAACTCTATACCTTCTAGGGAGCCCCAGCGTAGGCTTAATAATGCGATGAGAGAGGTTGTTAAGAAAGAGGTTTTAAAACTTTTGCATGCTGGGATCATCTATCCTGTGCCACATAGTGAGTGGGTCAGCCTTGTTCAGGTTGTGCCTAAAAAGGGAGGCATGACTATTGTTAAAAATGAAAAGAATGAATTAATCCCCTAAAGAACCGTCATAGGATGGTGGATGTGTATTGATTACCAAAAACTTAACAAGGCAACAAAAAAGATCAATTTCTGTTGCCCTTCATTGATGACATGTTGGAGTGACTAGCGAATCACTCTTTCTTCTATTTCCTTGATGGGTATTCAGGTTATCACTAGATACCGATCCATCCAGATGACTGTTGATGGTAGTTAACAACCAATTTAAACCGTCAAATAAACATGCATACAGGCATAAATATAATCACCAATGAAGGTCTAGGGGATTAAACTAATAAATTTCTCAAGTTTTGGTGAATCTGTGTTTCTAGCAGGGTTTAATAAGAAAACTGCTAAGGAGGACCTAAACGTCAAAGAAAAATACGGAGTTCCACCATGGTACTTACGTGGGAAGGCTCTAGAAGGGTCCAGAATCCACGTCACCGAAGCAGAGGACCACCCCCTTATAGGTGGGGCCGCCCAGCCTAGGGGGGCGCTCGGCCTCCCCTCGTCCCACCTATCAGCCATCTTTCTATGTCGGTTACCCACCGCCTTTGAGGATACATATTGGCCGTTGCTTAAGTCAGTTTGATCCAAGGGCTCACGTTGGACCCTCTGGACTATATAACCATACCCCTACCCCCTTGGCTCATAAGTCATCAAGTTATCTGAAGATAGAAACCCTAATCTCCTTAGAGCTCCTCTTCCATAGCATAGTTAGTTAGGATAGATCTAGAGGGAGGCAAGTAGGACTTCGCTTGGATTCTCGATCTTGTCTAGAGCGTGGTTCGGTATAAACTATCGTACCCCTCTCTCTCTTGTTTCTCCATTGTTTTTATATGTTAGATACAATTATTATGACAATATCAATATTCATCTTGTTTATGTTCTTCATTATGATGTTCATCGTCTACTTTGATTATATACTTAGTATAGTTAGTTTATTATCATGTTTATGCATAAGTTCATATATTGCTCACTCTAGGGATCCATGGGTGGGTGGTGGACATTGTGTAAGCGTGGTGCTTATACGTTGTTTACCTGATGATACACCCTATATTCTGGGTCATGTGGTAGATCGCGGATATGACACTGCCGCTGAGTCCTTTGTAGTTCACTCCTCGAATATAGGTGCATGTTGGGTCCGATTACGAAGATAGAACAAGCTCTGCCCTCAATCTATCTTAGTAATATCCCTTCTGTATAGATATGATAATGATCTTAGCAATTATTACTAGGTGTAATTGCACCAATTAAATGTATGCTATGACTTGTAATTAAGAATGACTTAGGAATTATTCCTCTAATACTCTACCTGACCATGCTAATGCTATAAGAAGGAGTGCTCTGAGTAATTTATCATTATCAATACTTATCATCTATATATATCTTATTCTATGACTTATCCCAGTTATGAGTAGAGTAATGGCTATGGTTTTACTTCTCCTTCAATAGTATACATTGATAATACTTATCCATGCTAGACCTTTCCAGTGGTAAAAATATAAATAACGATACCTAGAATACTCTTGGGTAAAATGCTACAATGATATATTATCTGTGCGCTTGCGGATACTTTGTATTCATAGATTTATATATATTCTTTCTAGTCACTTGCATTAATAAGAACTACTTAGTGTTATTCTAGTAGTAATACTATGTAGTACCAACACATATCTCTAGCATCATCACTAGGGATGACAACCTAGTAAGCTAGTAGGTATAGGTTTATAATAGGTGGCTAAGTACTTAGAACAAGTGACACGTTAATAAACACCAACAAGCATTTTTGGTGTCGTTTCCAAGGAAGGTAACTAGTGAAGGAAGTATTGATAAACTTATACTTATTGTTGTGATCGAGGAAAACCAATGACCTCAGCTCAAATAGGCTTACCCTTGTTTTGTCTACTTTTGTATCTTATGCAGGGTAATGTATAACCGGTTTTGACCTTCTAACAAACTAAGTTGAAGATCCAGAAGCTTTAATCAGGAGAACTAAAGCTAAGCTCAAGAAGACTCTAGCTTTGAAAGTGGAAGACAACCATATAAGAAGAAGCTTGACACCAGAATTTGAAGCCATGGCCAACAGGACTCTCTATGAATTCTCTGCTCCAACTACGGCTAACATCCATACTAGACCGACAGTCAATCTTGGAGACAATGTATTCGAACTCAAGCCAACGCTCATCAACATGGTGCAATACAACCAGTTCTGTGGAAAGGCACATGAAGATGCAAGTGCACATGTCCAACACTTTTCGGAGATCTGCAGCACCTTCACCATCAAGGGAGTAACCCAGGATGCCATACTACTTCGCCTTTTCCCATTCTCACTCTTGGGGAAGGCAAAGCAATGGTTCTACACCAACAAAGATAGAAATACTACATGGGATAACTGCTCCATCGTCTTTCTTGCAAAGTTCTTTTCCACATGCAAGACCAATGCTCTGCGTGGGAGAATCTCAAGCTTCCAGCAACAACATGATGAGTCTATCCCTGAGGCCAATGAGAAGCAAGAGGTCATGCACATTCATGATTCCCGCATGACCTATGAAGTTTGTGGAAGCACTGGGCATTCAGGGAATAATTGCCCTGAGACCCATGAGGATGTGAACTTTGTCAACAACAACTACTCTCATCCTTAGCAGAATCAAGGATGGAACCAGCAACAAAGGCCAAACTACCAAGGTAATTATCAAGGTAACTATCAAGGTAATAATTTCAATAATTTTAATCAAACACCCTTGAGAGATTTAATTGCTGGTCATTCCAAAATTATGGAGGGATTATCAAGAAAGGTAGCTTCCAATGATAAAATTCTAGAGAATATAAATAATAGAATGGATAGCTTTGCCTCTACCATAAAGAACCAACATGGCTTTAATAAAATAATAGAATCACAAATAGCTTAGCTGGTGGCTTCTGTTCCTCCAACCGACAAAGGTAAGATTCTTGAGCAACAAGAAGATCTAGAAAGTGCAAATCTTGTCGATATTCATAATACAAGCTTATTACTACATGGAGCCATCGACGGGGAGGTGGATAGATTGTACCTTGCTAGATATGAAGGGTGATACTAGGAGACATGTCATCCCCATCGCCATTAGACCTCACATCTTCTAGGAAGTTGTCTGTGACTTCAGAGCAAGTGTCAACATCATGCCCAAGGTAATTTATGATAAAATTAATGGAGATACTTTGTTGTACACAAATATGCGTTCACAACTTGCAGATCAGTCACTCTGTTACCCCAAGGGAATTCTTGAAGACACCCTTATTAGAGTGGGGCAATCATATGTTCTCGTAGACTTTGTGGCTTTGGAAACAGGTGGAGATATGAGAGCACCCATTATTTTGGGCCAACCTTTCCTATGCACCTCTAAAGCCATTATCTATGCGGACAGTGCCAAGATCTGCTTCACAATCTATGACAAAAAGGAGAAGTTTTCATTCAAGAATCATATACACCACTCTCCTGGACATCCACAGATGCCGTACCCATCCTAAGTGATAACAGTGACCAAGAAGAAGAACAATCGGAGAAGAAGGAAGAACAAAGCCAGGCAGCCACAAGAAGAAACAATCAACATGATTGGCACACTCCGATCTGAGTACGACCACCTCCTCGCTTCACCATTCCTTGATAAGAAGGATGAGCCAAGTGTACCAACGATCGAGTGTACCATTGTACAAAGAATCTTCCACAAGACCTTCTATGACATTGGGTCAGGGGTCAACATAATGTCTAAGGTAACGTATGAGTATCTATTTGGTGATGAACCTTTGTTCCCTACATATATGCAATTGTAGATGGTGGATCAATCAATCAGATTTCCAGAGGGGATAGTGTTGGCATTTCTTAGCATCACTTGTTACTAGATTGTCATCCCTAGCATAATGCCAGAAATGCATGGTTGGTAATTATTAATGACACTTGTAAACTTTAGAGAAAAATATATATTAAAGTATCCGCAAGCGCACAGATAATATACCATTGTAGTATTTCACCCGAGAGTATACCAGGTATCATTATTTATATTTTTACCACAGGGAGGAGCTTATGGAGTGAGTTGGCATAGAGATATTGACAAATATGTATATCTATGATAATAATCATCCTCATGCTATGGAAGGGGTAAGTCAAAGGGTAAATAAATGATAAATATAAGGTAATAGTGGTATTCTAGAGATAGAATTAGAGACTCATCTAATGTAGTATAGCTAAGCAGGAGATTCGTTAAGAGCAAAAGATTCCTAAGCCATTAATTATCTACTAAGTATTTTGTACACCCTAATATATACACTCTCATCTATAGTATAACTAACTTTGGATCTATGTATAAGGAACATTACTAAGGAAGATCAAGAACAGAGCTTATCTACCCTCAGCAATCACATTCTACGTGCTCTACAAACGGAGAGTGGACCACAAAGGACTCAATGGGAGTGTCACATCCACGATCTACCACATGACCTAGAGTGTAGAGGGCATCCACTAGGCAAACAATATCTAAGCACCATGCCTACATAGTGTCTACCACTTAACTCACGTACATAATGAGCTAAGCGCTTTGCAAACATGTGCATAAACTCATCATTAATCATAACTATATCAAGCATACAACTAGAGCAAACTAAGAACATAATAAATAGCAACATAATGATATTAAAGTAGCACAAAGTCATAAATATAGAGATACAATGGATATACCAGTCTCTAGATGGTGGATCCAGAATCCTGAGCAATAGCCCACACTCTTCGTAAACCTTGCTAGCTAATCTATACTAGAACTTTGAAGAACTAGAGCTCTAATCTCTAATATCTGGAAACCCTAGTTTTCTATCTAACCCTAACTACTGATCTGATGACTTGATACCCATACCCTGGGGGAGGGGGAGGCTGGATTATATAGCCCTAAGGGTGCAACATGAGCCCTTGGATCAAACTGACTTAAGCAATAGCTTAGATGCGTCCTCAAAGGTGGTGGGAAACCGACCCTTAAAGATGGCTGACAGGTGGGCCCATGGGAGGCCGGCTGGCCTATAGGTGGGCCCCCCACCTAGCGGTGTCTCAGTCTCCACTTTGGTGTGGAGTCTTCTCGCACCTTCTAGAACTTTCTAGAGTTGGTTTCATGGCGGAATTTTGATTTTTCTTTTGACATTTAGATCCCCCTTGATAGTTTTCTAATTTAACCCTGCTGACAACACATATTCACCAAAACTCATGGAAACTGTTAGTTTAAATCCCCTAAGTCTATGTTGGTGATCATTTTCATGCATTATCTTGGGTTATTTTGATATTTATAATGGTCGGTAACTACCATCAACAAATAGCAAAAGATGTTATGGTAAGAATACATGATCAGTTTGCTCCTACAGATTTCATGGTTCTAGACATGAGAGAAGAATAAGATGATACACCCATCATCCTTGGAAGACCGTTCTTTAACACCACCAATGCGATCATCTATGTTGGATCTAGACAAGTCCACTTCCAATTCCCTAGAGAAAAGGTACGTTGTTATTTCAATAGTTATACCACTTATGAGCAGCCAAAGAAGTCTCGCTCTAGGAGGAGACATCGATCCCGCAAACAGAAGAACCAATCTCCAAATAATGAGTGGGAGGAATATAAGGAACCTGAAGAAGTTGTAGAAGATGAACCCGCTCCACCAAGTTCAAGTCCATAGACCAAGCAGGTATGGAAAGAGAAGGGGACATCATCACTAGATGCACAATTGGTGCAACCATCAGGGTCTCCATCTTCGGGACCGATAGATGCACCCAAGAAATGAACAAGATAGGAGACAAGTCCTATCCGGAGGACTTAAAAATCCAAACCCTGGCCGTGAGGTAACATCGGTAGTTATCCATATTTACTTACTAGTATTGCATGAATTATTTTTCACTTTAGCATATCTACTTTTCTGCACCAGCATTGCATTTTAAAAAATGTCATTACTGCATTACATTATTGCATCCTAAGCCCCATGTGAATAAATCTATGGTGTGTAAAAGCCTGTAGGAATATTCACCGTGATGGCATAAAAATAAAAAAATCATGCATGCATATTTCCTTTTTGCATATCATAAATAAGAAAATCCAAAAAAATATTAAATAAACATCCTGCTAGAACTTTAGGAAACTTGTCTAACCTCCAAGGGCAACAAATATCAAATGGCTGACCACTAACCCCTTATCCTAATTTGTGCCACGAGTTTTGGTGTTCTTGTTGGAATATTTTGTAGGATGATCAAGAGTAGAGCCATCCATTCGAAGTACATTGTCTCAAACTACTGCTACACCTACTGCACAAGGAACCCTACTTCTGGATGGATAAGAGAGACCACGACAACATCCAGCTTGGGGGAGGAGCATCCCCCATGTATTTAGCTAAATATTTCTTTCCTTTTTTGGTTTTACTACCTTTGAGTCTTCCATATATTTGTTAGAGACATAAAATGATGCATAACAAACAAAAACAAAATAAAAATTATCTTAGCTATATATATATATATTAAGGTGTGATCTTAAAAATTGAAAACTAAATAAAAAGTATGTGTCGAGTGTTTAGGAGTTAAATAAATGGACTCTAAGGATAATCTCTTGCAATGGAAATGATGACTAGTTGCTCTGTCATGATTCCTTTCAAGTACCTACTTTTCAACCTTGAATTCTCCTGAGTTTTGAATATGACTGTTTTGCTATAAGAATTTACTCTGAATTCGAAACTTGTGGGTAGCATATGCTTGATCTAAGTCTAGGTAATTGATGGATATGAAATGAGAAAGTCCAAGCCACTTTCTATCTTGTTCCTAGTGATACTAGAGTTCTGGAAATTTATCTTTTGAAAAACTAGAAAAAAATATGATGAGCTCTTGTATGACAAAGCTTGAATTTCTACCAAAGCCATATATGATATTTAGATTAGGAAAACTTTCACTCATATATGCTGCTTGTTTTGCATTGAGTTTAGTCAAGCTTTGTTGATGCCCTATGAGAGGTTTGTCATGCTCTTAAAATCAAGATCTTGTACACACCACCCAAACATGCACTACTCCTACACTAGGGGTATGCGCAAAAATATGCCATTCCATCTATATCCACCCAAAAATGTTTTACTCCTACACTGGGAGTAAACACAAAAAATATGCCATATAGGGTATCCACCAAATAAATGCTCCAAGTTCTTGTTGCTATATATCAAAAGTTTTGTTACAGAAAAGAGGCATGGGGATACGCAAAAGTTATTCATAAAAAAGAAAATAAAAAGAGAAGAGAAAAATGGATAAGTGTTCGAATTATTAAAACAATAGGTACTCAGATGCTCGCCGAAAAAAAGAGATGAATAAGATAGCCCATGTTCTCTTGCAAAGTTGTTTCCAAGTTTCAAAAAAGAGATATGTTTTCAAGGAGCACAGTAGAATTAGGTTAGCCACCTATATCCATACACATGAACATCTTGATTTGATTATATGACTCAACTCTCTTTGGATCCATTGTTTGACTTTACAATACATGTATTGCAAGTATGGTCTTTTATGTTTTCTCCACTCCTATGAGCTCCACATAAGCCTTAGTTGTAGGAAGAGGAAAGGCATAACACTGCTATTTCCTTGGTAAGGATCTACAAATACCACATATATTGAGAGACTTGAGAGTGTCATACAATGGAGAGCTCTAAGTTTTATTTTGAAAATCTATAAAAACTTTGGAATAATGGTTGAGCAAAAGAACTTGAGACATAGTGCTTGACTTGATTGTTTTGTCTTTCAATTGCTCAAAACCCAAGTGAAGGCTGAGAAGCCCCATGGTTGAAGGTAATATGAGTAAGTTTGAAAGTCAGATCGATTTATTCTACTCAGGAGGAGAATTCTTGTTTGAACATATGTGTACTTAAGAGGAGTTGCTATAATATTTTTGAATTCTTTATACTCCTATTTAAGTTTAGTTTTGCTAAGGGACTAGCAAAAGGTAAGTGTAACATCCCAAAAATTTTATTCTTTTAAAATAAGTAAATTTGATTTAATTATGTTATTATGTGTGCATTAAAATATAGGAAATTAATAATTTTTAGGAAACTAAAATAAAATATAAGGTTAGTAACCTTTTGATGCATACATGCTGCTGCACATTTGTTTTTGTAATGATTAGTTTTGACTAAAATTTGAATTGAATTCAAATTCAACTTGAAAATGAGTTTGGAAAATTTATTTGGAAAAAGAAAAGGAATTTCTTTCTTTTCTCTCTCCCTTCCTCACTTTTGGCCCGATTGGCCTTTTTCTTTCCTCGCTGGCCCAACTCGCTCTGGCAACCGCCGGCCCACTCGCCTTCGCTCCCTTCCCCTGCCTTCCCTTCCTGGGCCGGCCCAACCTGTGGCGGCAACTGCTGCCGCTCCCTCCCCCTTCCTCTCTACCGCTGACTGCTCTGGGTCCACTCGTCAGTGCCATCATCGCCCACCTCCCGCTCATCTCAGACATGCTCGCGTCGTGGGTGAAACCGCCGCCCCACCCCACCCTACTCCTCGACCTCCATAAAGGGGAGCCCAGACCCCGATGCCTCTCCCCTGCTGCTCCTCGCCCTAGTTCTCCCTCTCTTGATCGTAGAAACCGCAGTGTAGCGGCCCGCCAGAGCTGCTGCAGCCGTGGTCATCGTCGTTCGCCGCTTCTCCATCGACCCCTAGTCTATCGCCGATCATCCCATCATGTTAGTGAACCTCCCCGACTGGTTCCCCTCTTTCTCCCACTCTTTATTGCTCAAACGTCGTCATCATTCTTTGTAGAAAGCCGTCATCCGCTGCTCACCATGGTCCGCCATCCTTGCTTCATCTCCGCCTCTGATTTTTGCCCGTGGTGAGCTCGTCTTACTCTCCTCTTTCTCCCCGTCCAATTCCCGTTTTGAATCGTGGCCCGTAGGCCTTGTTTCCCGCACTCCGGCGAGCTCCACATCATCGGCCATGGCTCAGCCGCACAGGAGTTACTGTTCTGGCCGGCCAACTTTCCCCCCCAAGCCACCATAGCCGTCCATCTCTAGATTTATAGCCATGATTAGAAGGTACCCCTTCGGTGCACAACACACCAGTGGACACGGTTCACCATCGCCATGTTGGCCGGTCCACCACTGGTTCACCACCGTGGACCAACCCCACTCTGCCATTTGGCCACCACGTCGGCAGAGACCAAGTCAACAGCAATGGCCCCTGCCTCTTTTGCACTTAGGCCCCTACAGTTTCCCAGTATAATTACGTAGTCCAGATCTATTTGAAAATAATTCAAAAAGAGGCATGTATCTTTCATAAAGCCCCCTATTCTTTTTCAAAATAGAACCCTGAGGTCCCTCGGCTGATTCAAACTCTTGATTTCGATTTATTTTAATTCAAAAATAAGTTCAAATTATTTACAGCAATGCCACTGTCTTATTTTATGCATAAAATCTTTGTTTTAGCTCTGATTTGAGCCGTTCAAATTGCGTTAGGTTCGCAATTAAGTTCTCTACATGTTAATACCACTATTAGTCATGTTTGCAACTTTTAAATTTCAAGGTTAGATTTAATTAATTAAATTGCTATAGGAAATCTCGTTTAATTCATAACTTTCGGGTTCTAGCTCTGATTTTCGTGAACTTCACGTCTATGTGATCGTAGCGAGACATAGATGATTTTCATAAACCTTTATCTTGCTTTATTTACTGCTGGTGTACTTTCTAACCATAGGATTGTTTGCTTGTATGATTGTCTTCGGAATGCGTGTTGTTGGTTCGTGTTGATCGAGTTCAGACGGTGAGGAGTACTTCGCGAACCCAGATTTCTTCGAAGAACAACAGGACCAGCAGGACTTTGTGAACCAAGGCAAGTATAGCATGGGCCTACCTTGATGTCCTATTCACTTTAATCATTCACTCATGTGCATGTGTCTAAATTTGATAACCATAAGGACATCCTAGTTATTGGATGACATGTTTCCTTGACTCATATGGGTTAATTGCATATGGGTAGATTGGTAGCGCTCTAACTAAACATGATCTATACAATGGTTAATGGTTCTATGGAACTAAAGGTAAAACATGCTTTATAACAACTGATCCATAGGACAAAGGAGCAAATGACTTTCGATCATGTTGCTCTCGGCCCTCCATAAGGACTTATCTGTCGGCAAAAGCTAGGACTGACAGTGCAACTGTGAGAGTCATATGGCTTTGACTTTAGCTTAGTAATAGGACCTTTTCTAGCTTATTAGAGGTTACCTTTGTGGCACAAAAGGGGCTTGCCACGTTGGGTATAGGAATGCCTCTGATCCTATGTGTATAGCCACTGATGGATATGTTCATAGGAAAGGGGGGTTCCTACATCTGCCTGCCGAGAAAACCTAGCGGCCCTAACTTGTTAGAGAAACCTATGAAATGGCTTCATAGTGTACGTTGCTCGCTCACCTTAGGCAGTGATATGGGAGTAATTAACCCAGGCATATGGGAATCACGACTCGTGGTGAATGTGCACCACCTCTGCAGAGGGTTACAAACTGTTATAACAGCCATGCTCACGGTCACGAGTGGCCCAGAAAACTCACAGAATAATTGGTTACTTATTGTTGTTCATTTATGATGGAATACGATGATAATATGATGCAAATGATTCTGATATCTGATTATGTGGGTTTAAACGGAAGCTTAAGCATAACTTGATAATACTTGATAATAAAATTTTGACTTACTAAAAGTGCTAACTGCAGTAAACTAGTGTCAACCTTTTTGAGCTTCATAACCCCAGGTTAACTTGTTGAGTACGGGATGTACTTACGCTTGTTTACTTTCTATATTTGGATAAAAATCCCGGATGGGTAACAGATGACAACATGTATAAGGAGTTTCCTGAGGACTATTAGGCTTGTGGTCAACCAGTTGACCTGTCCCTGTGTTGGAGCTTCCACATGAGAGCTATCTTTTTATTTTCCGCTGTGTTATGTAAGACTATGTTATGGTATTACTCGTGATGTAAGATACACCGTGATGATACTTTTGTAATTTGTCAACTTATGTGTGTGACTGATCCCTGGTCACACATAAGTTTAGTGCATTCAATTTTGTCCTTAAAATTGGGTGTGCCAGTAATCTTGGGAGAGTTGTTGATGGTAGTTAACAACCAATCTAAACCATCAAATAAACATGCATAAGGGCATAAATACAATCACCAATGAAGGTCTAGGGATTTAAACAAATAAATTCTACAAGTTTTGGTGAATCTGTGTTTCCAGCAGGGTTTAATCAGAAAACTGCCAAGGATGACCTAAACTTCAAAGGAAAATATGGAGTTCCACTATGGTACCTATATGGGAAGGCTCTAGAAGGGTCTAGAAGCCACATCACGGAAGCAGAGGACCACCCCCTGATAGGTGGGGCCGCCTGGCCTCCCCTGGTCCCACCTATCAGTCATCTTCCTATGTCAGGTTTCTCACTGCCTTTGAGGACGCATCTAAGCCTGTTGGTTAAGTTGGTTTGATCCAAGGGCTCACATTGGACCCTCAGGACTATATAACCAGACCCCTGCCCCCCTGGTTCATAAGTCAATCAAGTCATCTAAGATAGAAACCCTAATCTCCTCAGAGCTCCTCTTCCATAGCATAGCTAGTTAGGATAGATCTAGAGGGAGGCAACTAGGACTTCACTTGGATTTCTGATCTTTTCTAGAGCGTGGTTCGGTATAAACTCTCGTACCCCTCTCTCTCTTGTTTCTCCATTATTTTTATATGTTAGATACAATTGTTATGACAATATCAATATTCATCTTGTTTATGTTCTTCATTATGATGTTCATCGTCTACTTTGATTATATACTTACTATAGTTAGTTTATTATCATGTTTATGCATAAGTTCGTATAGCGCTCACTCTAGGGATCCATGGGTGGGTGGTCGACATTGTGTAAGTGTGGTGCTTATACGTTGTTTACCTGATGATACACCCTATATTCTAGGTCATGTGTTAGATCGTAGATGTGACACTACCGTTGAGTCCTTTGTAGTCCACTCCTCGAATATAGGTACACGTTGGGTCCGATTACGAAGATAGAACAAGCTCTGCCCTCAATCTATCTTAGTAATATCCCTTCTGTATAGATATGATAATGATCTTAGCAATTATTACTAGGTGTAATTGCACCAATTAAATGTATGCTATGACTTGTAATTAAGAATGACTTAGGAATTATTCTTCTAATACTCTACCTGACCATGCTAATGCTATAAGAAGGAGTGCTCTGAGTAATTTATCATTATCAATACTTATCATCTATATATATCTTATTCTATGACTTATCCTTGTTATAAGTAGAGTAATGGCTATGGTTTTACTTCTCCTTCAATAGTATACTGTTGATAATACTTATCCATGCTAGACCTTCCCTAGTGGTAAAAATATAAATAACGATACCTGGAATACTCTTGGCTAAAATGCTACAATGATATATTATCTATGCGCTTGCGGATACTTTGTATTCATAGATTTATATATATTCTTTCTAGTCACTTGCATTAATAAGAACTACTTAGTGTTATTCTAGTAGTAATAATATATAGTACCAATACATATCTCTGACATCATCACTAGGGATGACAACCTAGTAAGCTAGGAGGTATAGGTTTATAATAGGTGGCTAAGTACTTAGAACAGGTGACACGTTAATAAACACCAACAATGGACAAAAGCAAAACCACCTTTACATGTCCATATGGGACTTTATGCTTATCGTAGAATGTCTTTTGGATTATGTAACGCTCCAGCTTCTTTTCAAAGATGCATGATGTCTATATTTTCTGATATGATTGAAAAAATCATGGAAGTTTTTATGGATGACTTTTCTGTTTATGGAAAAAATTTTGATGATTATCTTGAAAATTTAGACAAGGTTTTGCAAAGATGTGAAGAAAAGCACTTAGTCCTTAATTGGGAAAAATGTCATTTCATGGTTAGAGAAGGAATAGTGCATGGACATTTAGTGTCCGAAAGAGGGATTGAGGTAGATAAAGCTAAAATTAAAGTAACTGAACTAGTTACCTCCTCCCATAAATATCAGCGAGATTCGTAGTTTCCTTGGTCATGCTGGTTTTTACCACTGCTTTATAAAAGATTTTTCACATATTGCTAGACCACTTATAAATCTATTGGCTAAGGATGTTCCCTTTGAATTTGATGATGCATGTTTAAAATCTTTTAACATTCTTAAGAAAGTACTCAACTCTGCACCAATCATTCAACCTCCCTGATTGGTCGCTACCTTTTGAAATTATGTGTGATGCTAGTGATTATGCTATGGGGGCAGTGTTAGGACAAACTAAAGACAAAAAGCATCATGCAATTGCTTATGCTAGCAAAACTCTGACAGGACCTCAACTTAATTATGCAATAACTGAAAAAGAACTCCTGGCTATTGTTTTTGCTATTGATAAGTTTAGATCTTACTTAGTAGGAGCTATGGTGATTGTTTATACTGATCATGCTTAGAAATAAAAGATAAAAAGGGAGTAGAAAATTCTGTTGCTGATCACCTATCTAGAATGCAGTTTGAGAATTCATAGGAACTACCCATCAATGATTCACTGTGGGACAACATGCTCTTCAAGGTAACAAAATCCAACCCCTGGTATGCAAATATTGTTAACTTTATGGTTGCAGGTTATGTACCACCTAGGGAGAACAAACAGAAGCTTATCTATGAAAGTCGTCTCCACATATGGGATGAACCGTACCTCTTCAGAGTTTGCTCTAATGGCTTACTCAAAAGGTGTGTACCAGCAGAAGAATGCATTAAGATCATAGAACGATGCCACTCATCACCATATGGAGGACATTATGGAGCATTCCGCACTCATTCTAAGATCTGGCAGAGTGGATTCTTTTGGCTAACCATGTATGAAGACACAAAGGACTTCATCAGGAGGTGTGGAGCATGTCAGAGGCACAAGAATATCAACTCAAGAGATGCCATGCCACTCACCAACAATCTCCAGATTGAACTCTTCGATGTCTGGGGAATTGATTACATGGGACCATTTCCAAAATCAAAACACTGTGAGTATATCTTGGTGGTGGTTGACTATGTTTCCCAGTGGGTTGAAGCCATGCCATGCAGAACTACTGATGCAAAACACTCCAAGAGGATGTTTAAAGAGATAATATTTCCAAGATTTGGAGTTCTAAGGATGGTGATTAGTGATGCAGGAACTCACTTCACTGACAAGAATTTTCACAATTACTTGTCAAGGCATGGGATCCGTCACAACATTGCTACTCCATACCACCCTTAGACAAGTGACCAAGCAGAAACATCAAATAAACAAATCAAGAACATTCTGCCGAAGACAGTCAATGAGATGGGAATTGCATGGAAGGTTAGATTACCTGATGCATTATGGGCTTACAAAATGGCATATAAAACACCACTTGGGATGTCACCATATCAATTAATCTATAGGAAGACCTGCCATCTACCTGTTGAGCTAGAATTCAAAGCTCACTGGGCCATCAAGCGATGGAACATGGACTTTGAATCTGTAGGAACCAAGAGGAAGATGCAACTCTCAGAACTTGATGAATGGCATGAAAAAGCATATCATAATTCCAAGATTTACAAGGAGAGAATGAAAAGATGGCATGACATGAGGATCAAGAAGAAGGAATTTACCACTAGAGATAAGGTATTACTTTTTAATTCTAGGGTTAAATTATTCAGGCACAGAAAACTTTGGAGCAAATGGGAAGGACTATTCAAGGTGATAAGCACTTCGTCGCATGGGGCGGTAACACTTCAAAATGACAAATGTACATTATTCATAGTTAATGTCCACCGTCTTAAGATCTCTCTAGAACCTAAAAAACCATCAGAGGAGCTAAATGTGGTCAATTTTTTTATTTTACCCTAATTTACACCACTGCCATCCTCTGGAATGTTTCGTAACGCGAAAATACATTTTTTGTGATTAGAAAAGGGTTAGCAACCACCGCTAGAAAAATCACCCTGAGAGGATGACAAGTGGGGCCGGCCAGCCCCACTTAGAGGTCGGGCAGCCCATTGTCAGCCCCTCTCGCCTCTGATCAACTCTCTCATGATTACGTGATCTTTTCTTGCAATAATCCCATAGATTTTTGACACAAAATATCTTTCCTCGTTATGAGCCCCCTTGAGGATGGATCTTGACCCCTACCACAAGTTTTCCCATCTATATAAACAAGCCTCTGCCTCCCTCATATCCATCCTATCAAAGCCATCTCCTTCCAGCAGCAGCAAAGCTCTCCTCTCTAGTTCGCATGGCCAACAAAGAGATCTTCCCTATGGTTTTGATCCTAGCAAGAAGTCCGATGTGCTAGCGCTAATCGTCATTCCTCCAGAAGTTACCCCCATTCGCTCAAGCTAATCCTACTTGTCTCAAGCCATTCATTGTCCGGTGATCGCTCTACCACCGCCTCATCAACTTCTTGAAGACAAGCTACGCCCACCTCATCTAGACACCCCGAAGCTAATCAAGGTGACAAAGGAGATCAACCTTCTTCCTTTGAAGGGACATGAGGTGCTGACTGGAATCAAGACCAATAAATTTGGAGATGTTACATGTGCAAAATACAAGTCAGCCACCCCTCGTACCACCATCGATGGAGTTCATGCAATGCCGGATCAAATCAAGGTCGTCCTGCCGAAGAAGAGGAAGGCACCATCATCACCCATCTCAGAGGTTGAGAAGTGTCCAAGAATGACCTTTGCTCTTTTAGACAAGAGGATTGAGGATCTGTGTGATGTTATCTATACCCTAGAGTAGAGAATCGATGAGGAACACGTCTATCGCAAGAGTTTACAACACGATCTTAATGCTTTAAATCATTTTGTCATTAAGATGAAGAGGTGAAAATGAGGGTAGTTAATAATAAGGCATGAGTGGTTAGGTCGATTGTTTAATGTTTAGGTTTGTCACTTAGCTCGGATGGTTAGAATATTAAAGTTCATGTTAGGTCAGTTAAAGTGTGTGCTCAATATGTACTTGTGTAATAAAGTGCGTTATATATTAAGAAAGTCTTCTTATTATTATATGTCTGTAATTTCTTTTGGATATGTGTTTGTCTCCACATGTTGTGCATAAAGGTATACAGGAAAACAAGTGTGAGGGAGACACACCGCAACAAGACGAGATTTTATCGCAAAAATCATAAAATTTAGGAAGTAATAAACAATGGACCACGTACAACAAAGCGGGCCCCGAGCAGACCCTAGAGTGGGCCACCCGGCCTCCTCTATGGGTCGCCTATCCCACCACGGTGCCGTCTCGCCTCGTGCTTCGTCCACGGTTAGGTATAAGCCCAATACACTCTATTTATATATATTTCACTTTCCATTTTGATCCAAATTAAAAATCACTTAATAAAACAGCTTTAAAACCTGAGGAATGATTATTTCAGTCATGACTTAAAGATAGACTCACATAATAGTTTTCCTACAAGTCATGCTACTGTTAGGAACTTATTATTAGGGACCCCATGTTACTTAAGTTGTTGTGGAATGAGATATAGTAGAATAATGAAAACTTGATTCTTGATGTCTCGTTATTGGAAAAATTTATTTCAAAAAGTAAAATGAATAGCTACACCTCTCCTTTATAGTAAGCCATGTCCTACCAGAGCCAAATATAGATTAGAGGAACCTTCTACATATACTACTTGTCATTATATTGTGTTTGGTCAAACCTTGTGACCCTTGTTGAGAAACTTATCATGCTCTCAAGATCAAGATCATATACACTCCACATATATCTACTGCTCCTACACTTGGAGTACGCAACAACATGTTTTCAATCCACCAAAAATATTCTACTCCTACACTAGGAATAGACACAAAAATATATTTGATAGGATAAATGCTCTAAGATCTTGTAAATGTCTCTCTTGAAAAGTTTCAATCGTAGAAAAGAGGCATGTGGCTATTCAAAAGTTATTTAGAAAAAAGGGGTATTGAAAAAAGGGCAAGTGCCCGAGATATCTAAAACAATGGGTACTCAGATGCCTGCCTGAAAAAAACAAAGATGAATAAGATAGCCCATGTTCTCTTGCAAAGTGTTTTTCAAGTTTCAATCAAGAGAGATGTTTCAAGGAACATAATAGAATTAGGTTAGCCACCATATATATATATATATATATATGGTAAGGCTATTCTGCAGCTAGTCATAGAATAAGTTATTTTATAGCCACCTCCATTTACGATAATTTTATATACTAATTTACGATAAAGTGAATATATATTTACGATAGTTGTGTTACTATAACACATGAGGATATTTACCATAACGTTATAGTAAATCACACAGTAAGGAGTTACTATAATCTCGTGAATTAGCATAGTAATTATCGTAACTCAAAGTGGCCACAGAATAAGTTATTTTATAGCTAGCTACAGAATAGTGGTTCTATATATATATATATATATATATATATATATATATATATATATATATATATATATATATATATATATATATATATATATATATCCACACACATGCACATCTTGATCTAAGAGTATGACATCTTTCTCCTCGGATTCTTGTTTTGAAATTACAATATATGCAATGCAAGTCTGTTTTCATATTCACCCCTATCTAAGCTCCACATAAGCTTTTAGAAGTAGGTAAAAAGAAGGCAAAGTCATTAATGCATTGGTGAGGATCCAAAAATACCATATATACAGAGAGATTTGAGAGTACAACAAAAGGAGAAGGTAAGCTATGTTTTGTTTTCAAAAATCTTAAAATGTTTCTCCAATTGACTTTATTGAAGAAAGATGGTGATCTAGTTCAAGTTGTTCTGTTCTGCATCCGCCCAAAGTTTTATGGTAGACACTTTGAATCCTGCAGTGCATGCATGACTGGGAATGGTTTTATGTTGATGCCTTGTCCTAAGGTTATATCTTGAGTAATCCATCCTTTTGTTGAGGACGAGTAAAAGCCTAAGTGTGGGAGAGTTGTTGACGGTAGTTATCATACATATTTAACCATCAATTAAACATGAAAAGGGTATAAATGAATCACCAAAGTAGACTTAGGGGTTTAAACTAACAAATTCCATAAGTTTTGGTGAATCTATATTTCTAGTAGGGTTTAATCAGAAAATACCAAGGAGGACCTAATTATCAAAGGAAAATACGAAATTCCACCGTGGTACCCACGTGGGAAGACTCTAGAAGGGTACAGAAGCCACAGCACCAAAGAATAGCACCACCCACTGCTAGGTGGGGCCACCTGGCTTGGGGGTGGGGCTGCCCAGCCCCCCTGGTCCCACCTGTCAGCCAGCTTCGAAAGTCGGTTTCCCACCACCTTAGAGGATGCATCTAGGTCGTTGCTTAAGTCAGTTTGATCTAAGGGCTCATGTTGCACTCCTAGGGCCATATAATCAAGCCTGCACCCTCCTCCTAAGGCATTGCTCATTTGATCCTGAGAGCTAAGAAGCCAGAAACCCTAATTCATATGTCCACCAAGATCAGAGCATAGCAATCAAGAGAAGATTAGTCCTCCATAGGATCCAGTCTAGTTCTAGAAATAGAGAGATAGAGTATGAGAGAAGAGTTCTGGAGGAGTCCTAGCCTGTCGGTGCTCTCTACGGCTTGTACCTAGCAAAATCAAGTTCTTCTTGAGCTTGCTTATGAGATTTCTCTAGTAATTGACTTCTAATTCAAGTAAGCATCTTGTTCATATTGTTCTTTAGGTTTGCAACTCTCTTTTGAGTACTTTAATCTTGTAGCTCCTGGGTTAAAGTAGTATTCGTAGTGTAAGCGTGGTGCTTAGACTCGGTTACTCATATATGTACCCTATTTTCTAGATCGGTGGTAGCTCGCGAGGGTGACTTTTATAGCCTCATTGAATCCTCTATAGTTCACCTCCCGTTAATAGGACTAGCATGATAGTATTGCTATATGAAACATACTCTACCTATGTTTTCTTTAGTATTATCCCTAGAATTGAACAATAGAAGACAAAGCTCACCGAAGTTAGAATTAGAAGACCTTAGTAGTCTCCTCTATACTCCTATTATCTAGCCTTTATTGTAAAGTTGGGATAAGTTAGATTTGGTTATTCTCACACACATTTCCTCAAGTTCAATATAAAACTGGGTACTCCCAGTGAAGTGCTACATTGGTTTAATATCCAGGCGCTTGCGGATTATTCCGTGTGCATTAATTTATACCAACACCCCCCGGGACTCCAACCCTACAGATTGACAAGCAAGGATATAGGCAACCCCGAAGGAACAATGAACGGTCACCCCAACCCTAGCTCAACTTCTACTCATACAAGTCATATGAATGATTAAGCTCAAAGTTCAACATGTTAAGATCATAACACACAGACTATATACTAGTTCATATATCATGATCATGACATGAAAACTATACTCTAGTTCATATGCGTTGCTATATAATTGATATGAGAGCTTGAACTTGGAAGAACTATTTATAGAAATTTCTATACCGAGTAGCTCTTCTTCCAAGTAGACAAGCTCTCCTTGTAGCTTTAGCCTTGCTCCAAACTAACACTAAAAGCTAAGAACTAAAGAAATACAAGTAGAGAGGGTAGGGTAGCTCTAAAATGGTGTGTGTCTTGAATATGAGCTCCACCCTTGCTTATATAGTGAAGCATAGGTGTTTTGGCGTAGGAAAATTAGAAAACATCCATGAAGCGCCTATGCATGCTGCCATGCAACCACCGTAGAAGCGTGGCCCCAAGAGGAGGTGGTAGGGTTGCAGGCGCACCCCTAGTGCGACCGCACTTAGCTGGCCTAGCTGGCCACCACCCTTCTCGTGTGGGCTCTGGGCTAGTCCTGGGCCTCTTCTATGGTGGTGTTCTGTCCTGGTTTTGCTTGAAGGTGGGCCTCTTTGATTATTTCCTTTGCGTAGTTCCGCTTTACGCTTTCTCCTTTGCGCCTTTTGCTTGTTTTTGTTTGTTTTCCACTTGCATTTGAATATGTGTCCCGTAAAACATGTTTCCTCTAATACAAGTGGAAATGGGTCAATAGTATATGCATATGTGTTTAAAAGTATGTTGTTTTCACCTATTTTGGACTATAATTAGTGGTCAAATGTTGTCGTTAGTGACCGCCAACATTCATCTAGATGTTGCATATGTTTTGCAACTGCTACACACGTGTTTTTAAGTGTTTTAGGTGTTTTTGCAAGTGTTTCAGACGTATGTTGTAAGTATTTTAGCTATTTCGGACGTATGTTGCAATTGTTTCATCTGGATGTTTCAAAAGTAGATTAGAATACTCCACTTGTTGCTTTGTGCCCCACCTGCCACAACCTCCTACTGTAGTTCATGAGGCATCGTGCATGCGTGTGGGGATTGAAGGGATGGAGCGCTTCCAAAAGGTCCTAATATGGCTAGAGGGGGTGAATAGCCTATTAAAAATCTACAAGATCACTAGAGCAATTTGATTAGTATGACAAATAGCGAAATACAAACTTGCTCTAGCTCTACAAGGGTTGCAAGCCACCTATCCAACAATTCTAGTTACTATGATCACTAGGCACACAAGAAGCTATGTTGCTACTCACTAAGAGCTCTCAATCTTGCTATACTAAAGAGCTCCACTAGATGAACTTAAACTACAAGGCAAGCTCTCAATTCTAGTTACACTAAAGAGCTTGTCACAACTAATTTACGGGAATGTAAATGAGTGAGTAAGGTAATTATACCGCCGTATAGAGGAGTGAACCAATCACAAGATGAATACCAATTCAATCACCAGGCAAATACCAAAGGGCAAGAGACAACCAATTTTTCTCCTGAGGTTCACGTGCTTACCGGCATGCTAGTCTCTATTGTATCGACCAACACTTGGTGGTTCGGTGGCTAATAGGTATCACACACCTAGCCCACCACAAGAGGCACCGCAAGAACCTACCTATAAGTGAGGTAACTCAAAGACACGAGTGTAGGGGACCGTGACGCCTAAGCGGGGTGGGGAGCTGGGGGTGAATTAGGCAACTTAAAATTCTAACTCTAAACTATGGCCTCTTTTTCTAACCCTAGCAAAACCTATGCAAAAGATAAACTATCTAAATGTGCAACTACGGTTTTGCTAGTGTGTTGTTGTCTCTAAAGCAAAAGGAGTAATACAATCAATGTAAATGCGGAAGCTAAAGAGCAAGGTAGAGATATGCAAACTCCCATCGATGACTTCGGTATTTTACCTAAGGTATCGAGAAGCACGCAAGCTTCCCCCTAGTCCTCGTTGGAGCCCCTCGCAAGGAATCCCTCATAAGGGCCAAGCTCCTGGTCGGGTAACTCCATGGATAGCCTCGGGCCTTCCCCACACGCACAAGTGGATCTCTGACGTGCCTTCCGGCAAGCCTCTCCCGGATGCTCCCTGTCGTCTTCACTATCAAGCTTCCGACCGAAACGCCGCGGGCCTTGTTCCTCTCCAGTACACGGTGGCAGCCACACCACAACCACAGTTGGTGTGATCTCACAAGACTACAAGCCCCTCTGATGTACAACAATGGTGCACGCAAGCACCGAGTGGTAAGAGGTATTCAAACCTCACTAAACACTAGGCCTAAACCTAGGGCAAGCGCATAAGCGGTGGTCTAATCAACCTAAGCACTTCGGAAAGCACCTACGCTAATCACCTAATGAATCACTAAGCACTATGCAAGTGGAGATCACTAAAATGGTGTATCAACACCCTTGGATGTTTCCTCAGCTCTGGAACCTTTGGTACACGTCCGGTCGCAATTTCGCCCTTGGTACGCGTCCGGTCGCAATTTCACCATTCTAGAACCTTTCTGTATTCGATCGGACACTGCAGTTCTACGTCCGGTCGATTTGCCGCCAGTGTTCGGTCCAACATCTGGTCACTGCTGCTTACGCCTATTTGCTGAGCCTCTTGATCAGAGCGTCTGGTCACCTCTATGAGCTCATTTCTTCATGATCCTACGTCCAGCTTGGTTCCTATCTTCGTGCTTGGACTTTGCTTGAATATCTTAGGTCTTCTCTTAGTGCTTCTAAGGTCTTGCTTATGGTGTTGATAATTGGATCATCATGTCGCCGTCGTCCAAGTCATGTCTTGCACCCTATTGAACTACAAAACAATCACTTGCAAATTCATTAGTCCAATTTGGTTGTGTTGGTCATCAAACACCAAAATTCAAAGTAAATGGGCCTAAGGTCCATTTTCCTTACAACGAGCAATTTACTAGAGCTACCTTGTGGCTCTTCACCGAGGAAGGTGCAATACCCCTCACAAGATCATCAGGAGATGGCCACAAACAATCACCAACAATGTGTTGGACCTCCTTAGCTGCTCCAAGCCATCTAGGTGGTGGCAACCACCAAGAGAAATAAGAAATCCATAGCCACAATGATCCCCAAGGGCCACTAGATGCAATCACTCAAGCAAATGCACTAGGAATCACTCCTAATCTCACTATGATGATGAATCAATGATGGAGATAAGTGGGAGGTGTTTGCTTAGGCTCACAAGGATGTTAGGAATACCAAAGAGTCAAGAGAGTAAGCCCCAAGCTGGTACCTTGCTATTTATAGAGCCCCAAGACTCAAAGAGTCATTGGGCACTATCGGGCTGACTGGACGCAGCGACCAGACGCACCCTAGTGTCCTATCACCCCGAGTCTAGTCTCATCGATGGCCACCATGTGTCCACCTTTAAACCTCAGCCATTGGATCTCAACTGGTCAAGTTCTTGATCGCTCAGTGCATTAATTGACGACCAGACGCACCAACATGTGGCGTCAGGTCAAGTCTAGTAAGGTTCTATGGAGGATTTTTGTTGACCAGGACACATCCGATCAGAGGTGACCTGACACTGCCTAGCGTCTGGTCCTTGCACTGCTCCTCTCTTCGTGCGAACACTGCTGACATCATCGTACGTTACTACTGACCAGGACGCAGGCCCTGCGTGTCCGGTCACTTCTTCACTTCTAAGTCTAGTCAGGACTTGGCCTTCTCAGTCGTGCTCAACACTGACCAAACACGCCCTGGGGTGAGTCTGGTCACCCTAGTGCCAGTGTCTAGTCACTGCACCTTCGCCTTGTTTTCTTTTTCTAAGTCCTCAATCACTTCACCCTTGCTTCCCAATTGCTAACCACAAAGTATAGAACTTGTGTGCACGTGTGTTAGCATTTTTCAAAACATTTTACAAGGGTCAAGGTTAGCACACTAGGTTCCAAAATGCATATGCATGAATCATGTCATCTAGTGGCACTTCGATAAACCATTTAGCCAAAGATTTTCCCTCTTAATAGTACTGGCTATCGATCCTAAATACACTCACACCTTCTATGGTGTCTTGAGTTCCAAACAAAAATGGCTCCTATCATTATACCTTTGCCTTGAGCCCATTTTTGTTTTTCTCTTTCTTCTTTTCCAAATGTGAAGCACTTGATCATCTCTTTTGTGGCCGATCACCTTCACCATGACCAACATCTAGCTTCACCACTTGGATTGGACCACCTTATCTAATTCACACACTTAGATCAAAGGTTAGTCCTAGGTTTCATCAATTATCCAAAATCAAACTAGGGCTTTCAATCTCCCCCTTTTTGGTAATTGATGACAACCTATTTATAAAGATATTTAATAAAATCTTTTTAGATTCATGTTGCTTCCCCATGCATTTTACCATGTGTAAAGGATATGGACAAGTTTCATCAACCCAATTTGGTAGTATTAGCTCCCCCCACATATGTGCTAAGAGTTTGGATTTGAAAGCTTGTACATATGCACGAATTAGAAGTTTGGGAGAGTAATAGCTACCAAATGATGCTAAGGTGTAAAGAATAGACCTTTGAAGTGTGATACCAATCGGAGTTGCCATTTGAACACCATCCTTAGCACCATAGTTAGTTAGATAGCTCTTGCAACACAAACACTAGATACCTCATGAGATCAACATTATAAGCAAGGCTCTAGTACCACTTGTAAAATATGCAAGGCACATCTAACTACCATCCTATGCATGCTTGTTTACACCAAAATTTGGAAGAAGAGTCATAGAGACTCGAAAGCTCCCAAGATCATGTCAGTGGGGAATCAATTGCGTGCAGATCAGGGATCAGTTGATTTCGAATGCAGCACTAGAATCGGCTTTCTTCAAGCAGCTGCTGACAGATAATGACAAAGGCTACGATCGGTGCCAGGACAAAACATGATAGACTCTACAAAAGGGGAAAGATTAGAGTCCAAGTTATCTTAAAATTAGGAATGTTTTTTCTAGGGTCAAAAATTGTGATGAGTCAGTGCTTAGACAGGAGTCATGCGTAGGTCCCAGGGTATAAATATCAAAGCCCGGCTATTGTAAAGGACACACAATCAATCAAATACAAGTTATCTACTTTTTCGACTCAGGCCACCCCTTAGGAGTAGGAGTAGAGTAGATCTTGGCGAGTTCTTCAGCAAGTACGGCTAGCATCGATCTAGTCGACCTCTACTGCTTGTCTGTAAGTACCATCATGGCTTATACCTCTGTTTATACAACTGCATTGATCCGGTCGACCTTCACTATGGACTCTGGTATGAGTTAGTTATTGACTCTTGGCTAGTTCAAGTACGGCTGCATCGATCCGGTCGACCTCTACTACTCGAAACTAGATTAAGGTCAAGTTATTGGCTCTATCTAAGGGTGGCATTCCTTCAGATAGATTCATTAAGTTACTGATATTGCTTATTGCTTCCATTGTTTATTTAATTACAGCAATATCACTTCGCCCGATTGGGATTGATCTAGATCGGCCTTACATCTTTGTTAACCCATCATTTGTTAATCTAAACTGATTTAATCTACACTTTAAATGATGAGTTATGTTTTATCGGCTGTTTTATGTCAATCTTGATCAAGCATAGCGTGTGGTCAAGGCGTGTTTGATCTTGAGTAGATCTATTGGCTAGCGAAAACTGTTCCATGGCCTGTTATCATGACCTGTGTGATTCTGCCTCACACCCCACTATTAGCACCGTGGAGTGGGGATCGTTATTTGATAGATATGTTCCTGAGAGGGCACGACCTTAACTGTGCATTATGCCTGAATCGGCTGTTTTAGCCAATATCGAGCTCTTTCACGAACTGGTTCGCATCACGAGATCATTGAAGTAGCATAGGTTGAAAGATGTGTTAGCCCCACTGATCTTATTATTGTATTACAGCCTGCATGATTCTGTCTCATGCTCCACTGATATTAGTAATAAGTTAGGGTCGTCGAGTCTATTGTTGTTTCTACGGCCTACATGATTCTACCTCATGCCCCACTAGTCACAGCAATAGATGAGATCTAATATGTTTATTCGATTTATCTCTATTAAATGGTTGAATGATGATGAATTATTTCTTTCATAAAAAGGGGTTCGGTTACTTACAGTCATTGGCTTAGCATGAACTAATTACTGTTGATATCTTTTTGCAAGTGACCAGTATTTGTTTAAACAATGATATTCATAATGATAACCAATTCTTCTTACACAACCCCATGAGCTTTAACCGATTTATTCTTACGAATATGCTAGAATCGGCTATTTAGTCGATCTCCTTTCATATCGGCTCTCAGAGCCACACATTTGGGACTAGTCTAGCAACACCGACATATTCCGCCCTTAATTACTGATAAGCTTTCTCTCCTTGTCAATTGTAGGGTCAAATTGACTGGCACGTCTCGGGAGGAGTGCGCAGGATCGACCACCCTTGCGTTGAAGCTAGGCGAATCCTAGCTCCACCGAGCAGACCCTTTTGGCTTGCTCGTGTGTCCTCGGCACGGGATGAAATTCCATGTTGACACGCGTTTCTGGCATGCTCGGTGGGACCCCACAATCGTCATGGCGGTTCACAACAACAATGACATCCTTATGTTGCATTATGAAGATCTTCCTGATGGGGATATGGGTATCATCAGCAAAGCTACAGAAGAGTTTCAGAACAAGTGTTTGTTGTCCTACACCAAAACACGTGACAACACAATTGTTTAGAAATTTTCACTACCAAGAGTTCTACTACACGGGCAGACAGGATACAACTGAAGATGAAGACAGGCGTTTCTTTAAGGAAGTTGTAGGCAAATCTGTTTGTGATGCCATATCAAGCCATAACGAAGCTTTCTTGGACATATTCCACAACACCATGAGAGAAGCGATTCATGGGTTTCCAGTTGGTCAAGGTGTATCGGCTTATTACAACATTCCAAATCCATCGACCCAAGGGACTAATCAGGTCAGTACCAGCCATCAAGAAGTAGCACTAGCTAGTAATGGTGAAGTCTAGGCAATTTAGGGTTCATCTAAACAAACTCAAGGAACTACTGCAAGTTAGATACAGTACAATCCTAGACCGTCAGTATAGCATGTGCAATAGCCGATGGGGCAAAGTCAGAACTAGGTGATCACTTTTGTCACATTAGGCCACATACCGTCGTCGGCTAAAAAAATAGCACCATCAATTCAAAGGATCCATAGAGATATAGATCCTTATGTCTACAATCAGAGACTTCAAGCAGCAAGCCAGCAAAGGACCCAGCAAATCGAGATTCCACAAGGGTATTACTATGGCACGGATTATAACACCCTTCACATGATGTCAAATCCAGGATATCAAGGCACACGGGATTTCAATCCACAGATGGGTCAGCAGGTGCAGAGGAATCCAAATCCGTAAGCTGATGAATTATTGCTGAGGGTGACCGAGATGATGAAAAATCAGTTCGGTCTGAAGCCAAAAGGGCTGACCTTTTCGTACAAACCTCATATCCAGAATGGTATGATTTGGTCGCTCTTCCCACAAATTACAGGCTCCCAGAATTCGCTATGTTCATTGGCCAAGACAGTACAAGCATGATAGAACATATTAGTCAGTATCTTACACAATTAGGGTGAAGCATCAGTTGAGGATGCACATCGAGTTCGTTTCTTCTTGTCCTTATCAGGGCCAACCTTCACTTGGTTTTCATCACTACCAATCAATTCCATTGCCAATTGGACTGACCTAGAGAAGAAGTTTCATACATATTTTTACACTGGGACTAGAGAAAAGAAGATTACCGATCTAACAACTATAAGACAAAAGACTAATGAATCGGGCACTAAATTTCTTCAAAAGTTCCAAGAAACCAGGAACTTGTGCTTCTCCTTAAACTTGGCTGATGATCAACTAGGTGCTTTAGTTGTTCAAGGAATGCTGCCAATGTGGAAAGAAAAGCTGTTGGGATAAGAATTTGACAACTTGGGACAATTGGCTCAACGAGTGGCATCGCTCAATAGCCTAATTCCAGAGTATGCGCAGAGATACCCTGATTTCAGAAAAGTACCATAGTAGCTGAAGCTTATGATCCATACTCAGTCGATGACGGCAATAAAGATGAAGAAGAAGAGGTTGCTGTGGCTGAATGGAATTGAGGCAAGAAGATAGTAATGGTGCCAAATCCTTGGGGAAGAGGAGTCAAGGAGAGCTATGACTTTGATGTCACCAAATAAGATAAGCTCTTTGATTTCTTGCTTGAGAAGGGATAGATCAAGTTGCCCGATGGTCATATCATGTTGCCCCCTGATCAGTTGAAGAATAAGAAGTTCTGCAAGTTCCATAATGCTACTTCTCATTCCACCAACGAATGTAGAATTTTCTGGCAGCATATACAGAGGGCTATTCAGCAAGGGAGGCTCAAATTTGATACGCCTCAAAAAATGAAAGTTGATGATAATCCTTTCCTAGGAGATCAAAACATGGACGATGCTGGGCTACTCAAAGGAAAGACTAAGGTCCTAACATCAACCAAATCAAAAGAAGCTAGAATAGTCGATCCCAAGATGCAAATATTGGCTGACGAGTATAGAGAGATTAGAAGACGTCGTGCCGAGCAAAAGAGCCAATACGAGTGGCAGCGGGCAGAAGTAAAAGCAGGGATGATAAAGCAGCAAGTTATATCTTGGATTCTATTGAATAAGTGGCAGCGGCAGAAGGAAAAGGATTATCAGCGTTGGTTAAAGGATCAAGCATACCAGCATTAACTAAAGAAGAGAGGTATGAAAGGAAACAAGCCGAATTACATTAGAATTGTTCTTTCTTCAGACATTGCTAGAATGGAGGTTTGAAGTTGTCTACCAGACATGACTGTCCAGAATACAGCAATCAATATTGGGAGTTTAGGCAGTCTCAAACCAATCGCTGGTCTATCCATGCTTAAGATGCAAATCATCATAATAACATGGATCGGTGCCTAAAAAATAAAAGTATTCATGATCGGCTTGGAAAGCGAGTTGTTGACCAAGACTAGCTGATTATGAAGAGGAAGGCAACGAAAGAAAATATGTTTGGTAAGGAAGGCCAATGGTGTCCAGGAGGTTTAACAAGAAGCCAGAAGAGAAGGGTGCAACGCCTAAGTAACAAAGAGATGGAATAGGCTCAGGCATCCGGTAAACCTCAAGTATGGCGTACCAAGCAAACAGCCGATAGAAAGCAACCATCAGCTAATATCCAGATGGCTTTCCTGTTGCCATCAGAATTCAGAGTCATTAGTGAAAGCCAACTAGTCGATCCAAGCAGTCGGCTTTGAAAACTTGTATTAATGGATAATCCAAAAGATGGTATAGATGGCAAACTAGGACATGGCTTCACGTCGACTGATGAATTGGAAGAAGTAGATATTGGTCCTGGAGATAGACCTAGGTCGACGTACATAAGTGCTAAGTTGGATTCGGAGTATAAACATGGAATTAATTGATTTATTAAAGGAATTTAAAGACTGCTTTGCTTAGGAATACTATGAGATGCCTAGTTTAGACCGGTCAATTATTGAACATCGGTTGCCAATCAAACCTAGATATTGGCCGTTTAAACAAGCTCCAAGAAGATTTTACCCGAACATGCTCGATGATATCAAAAAGGAGACTGAAAGGTTACTAGAAGCAAAATTTATCCGACCGTGCCGATATGTAGAGTGGATATCAAATGTTGTCCCTGTATATAAGAAGAATGGAAAATTGAGAGTTTACATCAATTTCAGGGATCTGAACAAAAGCCACACCCATGGATGGTTATCCGATGCCAATAGCTGATATGTTAGTAGATACAGCAGCCGGGCACAAGGTTATTAGCTTCATGGATGGTAATGTAGGATACAACCAAATTTTCATGGCTGAGGAAGACATAGCAAAGACCGCTTTCAGGTGCCCCAGCGCAATCGGTCTGTTCGAGTGGGTTGTGATGACTTTTGGTCTGAAGAATGCTGGTGCAACTTATCAAAGGACGATGAATTACATTTTCCATAAGTTAATCGGTAGAATTATTGAAATCTACATCGATGATGTGATAATAAAATCCAAAGGGTACAAAGAGCACCTGGCTGACTTGCGTGAGACTCTAGAATGCACAAGCAAGCATGGTTTAAAGATGAATCCTAATAAGTGTGCTTTTGGAGTATCAGCTGGACAATTCTTAGGATTCATGGTCCACCAGAGAGGAATCGAAGTTGGTTAGAAAAGCGTGAAAGCAATTGATGAGGCAGTTCCCCCGACTACCAAAACAGAGTTGCAATCTCTACTTGGTAAGATTAATTTCATCAGAAGATTTATTTCAAATTTGTTAGAAAGGATCCTGCCATTTTCTCCCTTGTTGAAGCTAAAAAATGATCAAGAATTCAAGTGGGGTGACATGCAACAAAGGGCGTTTGAAGAGATAAAAGAATATATGAAGTATCCACCTATGTTGGTCCCTCCTCAGTAAGGTAAGCCGTTTAAGTTGTACATATCAGCTGATGACAAGACAATTGGATTGGCCTTAATGCAAGAATTTGAAGGAAAAGAGAGAGTTGTTTTCTATCTGAGTAGAAGACTACTGGATCCAGAGATGAGATATTCTCCCACCAAAAAGTTATGCTTGTGCTTATATTTCTCTTACACTAAATTGTGACACTACTTATTATCGGCCAAGTGTACAGTTGTTTCTAAGGCTGATGTGGTTAAGCGCATGTTATCAATGCCAATACTGAATGGAAGAGTGGGAAAGTGGATTCTTGCATTATTGGAATTTGACTTGAAGTACGAATCAGCTAAAGCAGTCAAAGGACAAGTAATGGCCGATTTTGTCACCCAGCATCATAAGCCAAGCATTGGTTATGTAGAACCGATACCTTGGATGTTATTCTTTGATGGGTCATCATGCAAGCAGGGTGATGGCATTGGTATTGTTATTATTTCGCCTTGGGGGGCAAGTTTTGAATTTGCTCTTCTAACTGAGCCAATGATTACTAACAATCAAGCGGAGTATGAAGCTATTCTCAAGGGACTTCAACTTCTTCATGAAGTAAAGGCCGAAGCAATTGAAGTGTTTGGAGATTCGCAGTTAATCATTAATCAGTTGATCGGCCTATATGAGTGCAAAGAAGAGACTTTGAAAGGATACTATGATGAGTGTCAAAAGTTACTCAAGGAGTTTATTCATATCTCTTTCCAACATATTTCGAGAGCACAAAACCAAGAAGCTAACCGTCTAGCTTAATGTGCATCAAGATATCGAGTGTTTCAAGAAGTCCTGAGTAGTGAAACCTCAAGTGATGATTGGAGAGTCAAAATAGCCGATTACCATAGAGATCCATCTCAGAAAGTTACCAGAAAGCTAAGGTATAAATTGGCTAAGTATGTTTTGTTAGATGATCAGTTATATTATAAAATAGTTGATGGGGTGTTGCTCAAATGCTTAAACTAGGAAGAAGCTAAGGTGTTGATGGGTGAGGGTGCATGAAGGGATATGTGGATCTCATCAATCGGCTTATAAGATGAAATGGATTATCCGTAGAGCTAGATATTTCTAGTCAACGATGTTGGAAGATTGTTTTTAATATTACAAGGGGTGCCAGGACTGTCAACGTTTTGGTAATGTCTAGAGATCGCCTGCCTTGGCCATGAATCCAATAATCAAGCCATGGCCATTTCGAGGCTGGGGAATTAATTTAATTGGCTAGATTTTTCTGCCTTCAAGCAAAGGACATAAGTTCATATTGGTAGCAACATATTACTTCACTAAATGGGTTGAGGCAATTCCTTTGAAGATGGTAACCTCAAAGAACATAATTGATTTTGTCAGAGAACACATTGTGTATCGTTTTGGGATTCCTCAAACTATAACTACAGATTAAGGAACAATGTTCACATCAGAAGAGTTTGGGGATTTTGCTGTCAGTATGGGGATCAAGCTACTGAATTCCTCTCCTTACTATGCCTAGGCTAATGGCCACGCAGAGGCGTCCAACCAGATTATGATTAAGCTGATCAAGAAAAAGATCGAGGGATAGCCAAGGAAGTGGCATTCGATGCTAAATGAGGCGCTGTGGGCATATAGGATGGCCTACCATGGATCAATTAAAACATCACCTTATGAACTTGTGTATGGCCACAATGCAGTTCTTCCTTGGGAAGTTAGGACTGGATCGAGGCGTGTTACACTGTAGAATGATTTGTCAGCCGAAGTCTACAAGAATTTTATGATAGACAATTTGGAAGACTTGAGTTTCCTTCGGCAGCGTGCTCTTGAAAATATCGAAGCCAATAAACTGAGGGTTGTGAAATATTACAATAAAAAGGTCAAGATTAAGCAATTCTATGAAGGAGACTTGGTCTGGAAAGTAAAATTGCTAATCAGGTCAAATGACAGTAAATTCAGCAAATGGTCACCTAACTGGGAAGGACCTTATCGGATCAAACGTTGTGCGCCTGGTAATGCTTATATTCTTGAAACACTAAAAGGAGAGGAAGAATTTGGCTGAGCAATCAACGGGAAATATTTAAATAAATATTATCCTAGCGTTTGGATCAATACTTAATAAGCGATTTGTTAGTCGATAGCTTTAATAGCCGATACTGGAAAGGTATCGCCTCCAGTGCAAAAATAAACCCAAAGGAGTAAAAGCCGGTATGATGTGTATCACCTATAGAAGCAAAGCAAACACAGGACGAAGTGATGTGTATGAAGCACGAAACAAAGGAAAATCACTCAAGATAAAGAAGTTGTTTGCTAAACGTCACCTATTACAAGCTACGGGCCGGAAAACACTTTGCCTACTATATCATCGGCCAGGGTGTTGAAGGCTATAGAGTTGGCAGCGCTCATGAAGTCCTCAACCAAGCGCTCATGCTCCCTAGGGTACGCTGTGTCTGAGAAACCATGGGAAAGAAGCCAAAGATTGTGACCAGAACAGGCTTGTGCAGCAGCCAGCACCATGGTGGCACCATGACGAATGCCATGAAGGGCGACCTCCCTAACATGATTTGGGATGTCATGCAAATGAACCATTGGAACGGCGCCCCTGACATTGACAAATCCTGCCGCGTGATCCGCAGTTGATCGAAGACTCTCCAACTGAGCCTTTAGATCTAAAAGATTCAAGGAAAGAGTGATCAGAAATCTTGAGGGCAAAATTAAGAAGAAAATAGAGAAATTATGGCAGACATCTCACCCATGATTCTAGCTTCAGCCCTTGCCAACCTTTCTCCCACTAGGCCAACCTCGGGGGGTGATCGGCCTTCAATCATGGCCAAAGCCGATTCTGCTAGGGAGAGGCAGTTAGTCTGAGCTGGTCGGTCCGATCGATGGAGGCTAGCAGATCATCATTGTTGATCTGCCTCCTCGAGTGATGAGGAAGCTGGCGGTGAATTGGTGCCAAAGTTGACCCTAAAGGCTAGGCAGAGTCGGCGCTCTGATCCGAAGCGATGGGAGTACCCCAAGTTGCATCCTCTTAGCGACAAAGGTGTTGGCACGATGATGTAGATCTGTTGAGGGCTTCTTCAGCAGACCTCTTGTTGTTCTCCATGACCTCAAACCTACAGAAAGGTAGGAACTATACTGAAGATGAAGAAGGTTTGAGATGAAGCGGGTTGTTTTTTGATCCGCAGCTGTGGCCCGTATATATAGCCCGGGTAAGCGAGAAGGTAGATGTCGCCGAGGGTGTGAAATTAAAATCAGAAATGGAAACGGATCAACACTCTAGAAATTCAGGGGACGGATAACAAGGAGATAACGGACTCGAACTTATTGCTTCCCCAAATTACAAAATATCATGGGACAGATACAAAGAATTTACATTGACCAGTGGTTAACCCACCAGGGCTTCTTTGGATTGAAGGGAGTCTGGATCCCCACAAGGCCAAAACTTATCGTGAACCGAGTCACATCGGCCCGTCGATAAAATTGTGATAGAGAAAAGGAAAGATCGCCCGCCTAACATATGATCAGCAGATTTCTTGGTAAATTGAGGAACTATGGGAAAGAAGCATGTGGCTTTCCCAGTGCATGTTTGGAGGAGCAAATAAGGGGAAGGTGTCCACACATTTTGGCCCTCGCAAACACTAGAACAGCTTTGCGAGCATGGAGAGAAGACTCAGGTGATATCACAAGAATTCTTCTAGCCACAATGGCTGGTCTTCTTGCTCAACAAGGCGCTAGAATGAGCGACACAATCACCCTATGCATAAGAATTCTTCTAACCGCTTGAGATCTTCATAGAAAAAGATAGACCATGGAGGGTCCAGCGGAGTCAGGAGCATTCAAGGAGGCAAATAGAAGAGAAACATGACTGAATTGTTGAGTTGCTCCTACCAGGGTCAGATAGGCATTTTATAGCCGGCCCAGAAAGATGAGTCCAAATGCCCGTGAAGCAATGATGCTCTCGTGAAAGTTTTGAAGCATGGGCTCATGAGTAGACATAGACGATGACAAACAATAGACCCTAGATCAAGATTCTTTACCCATGACCATGGACCTATCGAGGGCACTGACATGATAATTTTGGAATAAAATTACTTTTATCCCAAAATTAGGAGGCATGTGTTTACACCAAAATTTGGAAGAAGAGTCACAGGGACTCGAAAGCTCCCAAGATCATGTCAGCGGGGAATCAATTGCGTGTGGATCAATATCAGCTGATTCGAATGTAGCACTAGAATCGGCTTTCTTCAGGCCGCACCGGCAGATAATAACAAAGGCTACTGATCGGACGCCAGGACGAAACATGATGGACTCTACAAAAGGGGAAAGATTAGAGTCCAAGTTATCTTAAAATTAGGAATGCTTTTTCTAGGGTCAAAAATTATGATGAGTCAGTGCTTAGACTGGAGTCATACGCATGGTCCCGAGTATAAATATCAAAGCCCAGCTATTGTAAAGGACACACAATCAATCAAATACAAGTTATTTACTTTTTTGGCTCTAGCCACCCCTTAGGAGTAGGAGTAGAGTAGATCTCGGTGAGTTCTTCAGTAAGTATGGCTGCATCGATCCGGTCGACCTCCACTGCTTGTCTGTAAGTACCGTCATAGCTTATACCTCTGTTCGTACGGCCGCATCGATTCGGTCGACCTCCACTGCGACTCTGGTATGAGTTAGTTATCGACTCTTGTCTAGTTCAAGTACGGCTGCATCGATCCGATCGACCTCCACTGCTCGAACTAGATTAAGGTCAAGTTATCGGCTCTATCTAAGGGTGGCTTTCCTTCAGATAGATTCATTAAGTTACCGATATTGCTTATTACTTCCATTGTTTATTTAATTATAGCAATATCACTTCACCCAATTAGGGTTGATCTAGATCGGCCTTACATCTTTGTTAACCCATCGTTTGTTAATCTAAACCGATTTAATCTACACTTTAAACGATGAGTTATGTTTTATCGGCTATTTTATGTCCATCTTGATCGAGCATAGCGTGCGGTCAAGGCGTGTTTGATCTTGAGTAGATCTATTGGCTAGGAAAAACTATTCCATGGCTCGTTATCATGGCCTGTGTGATTCTGCCTCAAACCCCACTGTTAGCACCATGGAGTGAGGATCGTTATTTGGTAGATCTATTCCTAAGAGGGAATGAGCTTAACTGTGCGTTATGCCTGAATCGGATGTTTTAGCCGATATCGAGCGCTTTCATGAACTGGTTCGCATCACGAGATCATTAAAGTAGTGATAGGTTAAAAGATGTGTTAGCCCCATGATCTTATTATTGTATTATGGCCTGCATGATTCTGCCTCATGCCCCACTAATATTAGTAATAAGTTAGGGTCGTCGAGTCTATTGTTGTTTCTACGGCCTGCATGATTCTGTCCTCATGTCCCACTGGTCACAACGATAGATGAGATCTAATATATTTATTAGATTTATCTCTATTAAATGGTTGAATGATGACTGAATTAGTTTCTTTTATAAAAAGGGGTTCGGTTACTTATAGTCATTGGCTTAGCATGAACTAATTACTGTTGATATCTTTTTGCCAGTGACCAGTATTTGTTTAAACAATGATATTCATAATGATAACCGATTCTTCTTACACAACCCTATGAGCTTTAACCTGATTTATTCTTACGAATATGCTGGAATCGGCTATTTAGTCGATCTCCTTTCATATCGGCTCTCAGAGCCGCACATTCAGGACTGTCTAGCAACATCGGCATTTCTGCTCTTAATTACTGATAAGCTTTCTCTCCTTATCAATTGTAGGGTCAAATTGACTAGGCACGTCTCAGGAGGAGTGCATAGGATCGACCACCCTTGCGCTGAAGCTAGGCGGATCTCCAGCTCCATCGAGCGGACCCTTCTAGCTTGCTCGTGTGTCCTCGGCATGGGATGAAATTCTATGTCGACAATGCTAGTTTTTCATTTCATCAATCAATCCTACATTTAGCATCCACCACACAAGCATGGATATAGAATTTAAAAACTTGTACTATGCAAGCAATCATATGTGATGCACATTAAAATGCAACAAACAAGTTTACAAGTTTGCTCCCCCTACTTGTGTGCTTCAAATTTTAATTTATCCCCTTCTTTTCACCTATCTTACTATCTTTGGTCTCTCTCCCCCTTTTGCCTATCTTTGGGAATTACTTCTCTCCCTTTGGCATCAATGACCACAAAAGGTGAGCTCAAATTTTAGATAAGTTGTGTGAAATCATGTGAAGTGAGGATCATTTTCCCAATTTGGTTCAATCTAGACCACTTGCAAAAGATATTTAACTCATTTTGATCCAAGGGCAAGCTTCTTCACACCTCCCAATGAGGGTTATCATGCACCATATTGAGTTAAACACTTATAGCTCATTTTCTACATCAAACACTAGGTTCACAAGCCCACAAACATGTCATATGTTACCACGATCATTTCAAGCATACAACCAATAGTGGTACCATACAAGCATCAAATTCATTTGATTTTCATGAATTAGCCTAAAACATGAGAGGAATGACTAGATGCACTAAACAAGTCCTTAGCAATAGATGAATGACATGTCAAACAACTTTACCTTGTTTTTGCTCGAAGGAGAGGCATGTCATATATGGGGTGCATCAACACATATTAGAGAAGTCAAGTATGTTCAATTCATTCCTTTGCTTGCAAAACCTCTTCTCATCCAGTGGCTTGGTGAAGATATCGGTAAGTTGATCTTCGGTGCCCACACCCTCAATGCATATGCCCCCTTTTTGTTGGTAATCTCTTATGAAATGATGGCGGACATCTATATGCTTTGTTCTTTAATGTTGAACCAGATTATTGGTGAGCTTCACGACACTCTCATTGTCACATAGCAATAGCACTTGTTGGAACTTGATTCCAAAATCACTCAAAGTAGCCTTCATCCAAATTAATTGAGCACAACAACTACCGGCCGAAATGTACTCCGCTTCGGTGGTTGAAAGTGCTACACTATTTTGCTTCTTTGATGACCAAGACACAAGTGATCTTCCCAATAGTTGACATGTGTCCGATGTGATCTTCCTCTCAACTTTGCATCCCGCATAATCAGAGTCCGAATATCCAATCAACTCAAATCTTGCTCCTTTGGGATACCATAATCCAACATTTTATGTATGCTTCAAGTACCTCAATATTCTCTTTGTTGCTTTCAAATGACTTTCTCTTAGTGAGACTTGAAATTTTGCACACATGCATACACTAAACATCACATCTAGCCTTGATGTGGTCACATAGAGTAGGCTTCCAATCATAGACCGATACATCTTTTGATCCACCATATTGCCACTAGCATTACTATCCAAGCTTCTATTTGTCCCCATTGGTGTACTAATAGCTTCGCTTTCATCCATGCCAAACTTCTTGAACATGTCTTTGATGTACTTGCCTTGACTTACAAAAGTGTTATTCTTCATTTGCTTGATTTAAAGATCAAGGAAGTAACTAAGCTCTCCAACCATGGACATCTCAAACTCACTTGCCATCATCTTTCCAAACTCCTCACAAAAATCTTGATTGGTTGATCCAAATATGATATCATCAATATAGATTTGCAACATAAACAAGTCATTGCCTAGCTTCTTGGTGAAGAGAGTGGTGTCAACCTTTCCCATCATGAACCCTTTAGAGAGCAAGAAATCTTTTAATCTCTCATACCATGCTCTAGGTGCTTACATCAAACCATACAATGCCTTTCTTAGCTTGTAAACATGGTTGGGCTTCTTCTCATCTTCAAAACCAGAAGGTTGCTCAACATACACAAGCTCATTTATATACCCATTGAGAAATGCACTCTTCACATTCATTTGGTACAATTTGATGTTATGGTCACAAGCATAGGCTAACAAGATCCTAATTGCTTCCAATCTTGTAATCGGGGCATATGTTTCTCCAAAGTCAAAACCTTTAACTTGAGTGTAACCTTGAGCAACTAATCTTGATTTGTTCCTTACAACTATCTCATCTTGATCTTGCTTGTTCTAAAAGACCCACTTTGTTCCAATCACATTATGGTCCTTAGGCCTCTCAACTAACTCCCATACTTTCTTGTGAAGTTGTTTAGCTCTTCATGCATAGCATTTACCCAATCAACATCCAACAAAGCTTCATCTATCTTCTTAGGTTCAATGGAAGACATAAATGAGAAGTGTTCACAAAATGATACCAATCTTGATCTTGTTTGTACACCTCTAGAGATATCACCAATGATAGAGTCCAATGGATGATCTCTTGCAACATTGGTTGGTTGGAGCACTTGCACTTGATTGCTAGCATTTGATTGATCATTTGGTTGAGATGATGAACTAGCCACTTGTTGATTTTGCACTTGAGATGATGAACTAGCCACTTGTTGATTTTGCACTTGAGATGATGAACTAGCTTGACTTGTATCAACTTGCACATTTGAGTTAGAGAGCCCTTGATCATTGTCATCTTCAACTTCAATCACCTCTCTAGGCCTTATATCACCAATATCCATATTCTTCATTGCATTGACCAATTGAGTGCCTCTCATATAATCTAGATTCTCATCTTCCTCTTAGAAACCATTGGTTTCATCAAATTCCACATCATGAACTTCCTCAAGAGTACCACTAGCCAAATTCCAAACTCTATAAGCCTTGCTAGTAGTGGAGTAACCAAGCAAGAAACCTTCATCACATTTCTTCTCAAACTTGCTTAATCTTGTGCCTTTTTTCAATATGTAGCATTTGCAACAAAAAACCCAAAAGTATATAATATTGGGCTTCTTTCTATTCAAGAGCTCATATGGTGTCTTTTCCATTATGGGATGACAATAGAGGTGGTTGCTATAGTAGCAAGCCTTGTTGATTGCTTCGGCCCAAAATGAATGATTCATATTGTACTCACTCAACATTGATTTTGCCATATCAATCAAAGTTCTATTCTTCTTCTCAACTAGGCCATTTGATTAAGGAGTGTACTTAGTCAAGAATTGATGCCTAATCCCAAACTCATCACAAAGCTCATCAATTATTGTATTCTTGAACTCACTTCTATTGTCACTTCTCACTTTCTTGATGGTTGTTTTAAACTCATTATGAATTCTCTTGATGAATGTTTTGAAGGTTGCAAACACATCACTCTTGTCAACAAGAAAGAACACCCATGTATATCTAGTAAAATCATCCACAATCATAAATTCATATTTGTTTCCACCAATGCTAGTGTAAGTGGTTGGTCCAAACAAATCTATATGCAACAACTCAAATGCCTTAGATGTACTCATCATGCTCTTTTTAGGATGTGTGTTGCCAACTTGTTGTCCGGCTTGACATGCACTACAAAGTTTATCCTTCTCAAATGTGACATCTTTCAAGCCTCTAACTAGATCATGCTTAATCAACTTGTTCAATTGTTTCATTCCAACATGACCAAGCCTCCTATGCCATAACCAATCCATGCTAGATTTAGTAAGCAAACATGTTCACAATTGAGCTTCTCTAGCATTGAAATCAACCAAGTATAGATTATCATATCTAAATCCTTTAAATATCAAGTTAGAGCCATCTACACTTATAATCTCTACATCATCCACACCAAATATGCACTTGAAACCAAGATCACAAAGTTGAGCTACCAACAATAAGTTGAAGTTCAAGCTCTCTACTAGTAGCATATTAGAAATGCTCAAGTCATTGGATATTGCAATCTTACCAAGACCTTTGACCTTGCCTTTGCCATTGTCACCAAATGTGATGCTATCAATCCCATTGCTCTTATTCTCATTGATTGAATTGAACATTCTTGAATCACCGGTCATGTGTTGTGTGCACCCACTATCAAGCACCCAATGCCTTCCTCTGGCTTTATAATTGACCTACAAAAGAAGATCAATTCTTTTTAGGTACCCTAATTTTCTTGGATCCTTGAAGGTTAGTTACCAAGGTCTTTGGTACCCAAATGGCCTTCTTCATTGGGCCCACAATTGGTGTACCAATGAACTTAGCCTTCACACCATTGCCACCCTTGACAAGCATATAACAAGAATCAAATTTAATTGAGGATACATTAGGTTGCTTGTTCTTGTTAATCTTGCAATGTTGCTCTATATGCCCAACTTGCTTGCATCTATTGCAAAATCGATCATTGCCCTTCATAAAGCTAGCTTTAGGGAGTGACAAAGGCCGCCTTGCCTTTCTTGGGGGTATAGCCTAATCCCTCTTTATTGAGAGAAAACTGTTTGGCTACCCAAGCACTTTAGCAAGTGGGTATCTCCACCATAGGCATTGCCTAAGGCACGAGTGAGCTCATTCACCTCCTTCTTGAGGGTCTTATTTTCTACCATTAGTGAGGCATCACAAGTGAAACCATCACTCAAAGGTGAAGTGGAAGTAGTAGTGCTATAAGAAGGGTTAGTAGGGAGCAACAACAATAGGGCTTATAAAAAGATTCATCTATAATATCAAATGTTAGTCCCACATCACATGACATAATCACTTGCTCTTTCTTGGCTTCTTCCTCCTTGACTTGCTTGAGGAGAGAAGAGTGAGCCTTTTCAAGCTTAGAGTGAGCTTTGCCAAGCATCTCATGGCCTTCCCTTAGACTCTCATGAGAGGCATTGAGCTCATCAAAGGATTGCTCAAGAGATTTGATCTTTTTACGCAATTCTTTGCACTCCTTTCTTTTTATCTCAAAGCAAGTGTGTACTTGCTCACACATGTCCACTGAGCTCCTCCTTGGTGTACTCCTCCTCATCATCACTCCTACAATCATCACTTTCACAATCATCATTACTCACATCATATTTTACCTTGGTAGGTTTTGCCATGAGGCATGTCGATGGAGTGTCGAAGATGGAAGGCTTGTTGTTGATGGCGATGCTTGCTAGTGCTTTCTTGATAGATTTCTTGCCATCATCACTAGAGCCATCAGTATCCCAAGTGACCACATAGCCTTCACCCTTCTTCTTTTGAAAGGTCAACTTCTTCTCATTCTTCTCCTTCTTTTCTTTCTTGTCCTTCTTGTGCTTCTTCTTCTCATCCTCATCATTATCACTATTGTAGGGACAATCCGCTACAACATGATTGGGGCTCTTGCAATTGTAGCATCTCCTCACATATTCTTTGCTCTTGTTGTTGTCTCTTCTCTTTCTTGCACCATAGCCCTTCTTCTTCATGAATCTTCTAAACTTGCACACAAAGAGAGCCATGGTTTCATCATCAATGTCACTAGCATCTTCATCATCATTTGATTCTTCTTTCTTGGACTTGCCCTTGTTCTTGGATGATGAGCTAGCCTTGAATGCCACACTCTTCTTCTTCTTCTTGCCTTCATCTATCTTCTTGTCATCCTTGTCAACCCCCTCCCTTTTCACATGGTATGTCTCTTATGTCATGATATCACCTAGTACTTGGTTAGGGGTGAGTTCTTTCAATCCTCCTCTAATGATGATCAATCTCAATGTCTCAAATCTAGGAGGATAAGCACATCAAGAACCAATGAGAGACATCATCATCATTGATCTTCTCTCCTAAAGCCTTCAAGTCATTGACAATTACTTGCAATCTATGGAACATCTCTAGAATGCTCTCATCATCCTTCATCTTGAAGCTTATCAACTTGTCGTTGAGGATGTATAGCTTGGCACTCTTCACAACCCGGTGTGCCCTCATAGGTCTCCTCCAATCTCTTTCACACTTCACTAGCTTTCTCACAATTCTTAATTTGCTCAAACACCTTAGAATCAATGGCATTATAGATGGTGTTGAGAGTCACTGTATTGCATTGCTTGTTGGCCTTGTCGATGTTGGTGAGATTGTTTGGATCAAGAATCACATAGTCACTCTCGGTCATATCCCACACTTGGTCATTGATTGAACCAAGATACATCTTCATCTTTCTCTTCCAATAATCATAGCATATGCTATCAAAGAATGGTGGTTGGCCCTCCTACATGGTTGAACACAACTTGAAGCCATAATTCGACACCGAGGCTATTAAGCCTTCAATCAAACGGTGACCATGACTTCGATACCACTTGAAAGGTCCTAATATGGCTAGAGGGGTTGAATAGCCAATTAAAAAATCTATAAGATCACTAGAGCAATTTGATTAGTATGACAAATAGCGAAATGCAAACTTGCTCTAGCTCTACAAGGGTTGCAAGCCACCTATCCAACAATTCTAGTTACTATGATCACTAGGAACACAAGAAGCTATGTTGCTACTCACTAAGAGCTCTCAATCTTGCTACACTAAAGAGCTCCACTAGATGAACTTAAACTACAAGCAAGCTCTTAATTCTAGTTACACTAAAGAGCTTGTCACAACTAGTTTGTGGGAATGTAAATGAGTGAGTAAGATGATTATATTCGCCGCGTAGAGGAGTGAACCAATCACAAGATAAATACCAATTCAATCACCGGGAGAATACCAAAGGGCAAGAGACAACCAATTTTTCTTCCGAGGTTCACGTGCTTATCAGGCACTGCTAGTCCCCGTTATGTCGAACCAACAATTGGTGGTTCGGATGGCTAATAGGTATCACACACCTAGCCCACCACAAGAGACTGCCATAAGAACCTTACCTATAAGTGAGGTAACTCAAAGACACGAGCAATTTATCGGAGCTACCATGTGTCTCTTCGCTAGGGAAGGTGCAATAACCCTCACAAGATCACCAGAACTGGCCACTAACAATCATCAACATGTGCCAGACCTCCTCCACTGCTCCAAGCCATCTAGGTGGCAGCAACCACCAAGAGAAACAAGAAATCCACAGCCACAATGATCCCCAAGTGCCACTAGATGTAGTCACTCAAGCAAATGCACTAGATATCACTCCCAATCTCACTATGATGATGAATCAATGATGGAGATGACTAGAAGGTGTTTGCTTAGGCTCACTAAGGATGTTAGGAATGTCAAAGAGTCAAGCGAGTAAGCCCCAAGCTAGGTACCTTTCTATTTATAGAGCCCCAAGACTCAAAGAGTTGTTGGGGACTAGTCGGGCTTATCGGACGCACCCCAGCGTCCAGGTCACCCCTGAGTCCGGCCTGCACCGATGGCCGCCACATGTCCACCTTTAAACCTCAGCCATTGGATCTCAATGGTCAAGTTTCTGATCGCTCATGCATTAAGTGATGACCGGACACACACTCAATATGACCAGACGCACCAACACGTGGCGTCAGGTCGAGTCCAGTAAGGCTCCAAAGAGGATTTTTGTTGACCGGGCGCATCCGATCAGAGGTGACCTGACGTGCCCGGTGTCCGGTCCTTGCACTACTCCTCTCTTTGTGCAAACACTGTTGACGTCGTCATACGTTACTACCGACCAGACACAGGCCCTGCACGTCCAGTCACTTCTTCGCTTCTGAGTCCGGTCAGGACTTGGCCTTCTCGATCGTGCTCAACATTGACTAGACGCGCCCTAGGGCGAGTCCGGTCACCCCAGCGCTAGCGTCCGGTCACGCACCTTGGCCTCGTTTTCTTTTTCTAACTCCTCAACCGCTTCACCCTTGCTTCCCAATTGCTAACCACAAAGTGTAGAACTTGTGTGCACATGTGTTAGCATTTTTTATAACATTTTACAAGGGTCAAGGTTAGCACACTAGGTTCCAAAATGCATATGCATGAATCATGTCACCTATTGGCACTCGATAAACTGTTTAGCCAAAGATTTCCCCTCTTAATAGTACGGCTATCGATCCTAAATACACTCACACCCTCTATGGTGTCTTGAGTGCCAAACAAAAATGGTTCCTATCATTATACCTTTGCCTTGAGCCCATATTTGTTTTTCTCTTTCTTCTTTTCGAAATGTGAAGCACTTGATCATCTCTTTTGTGGCCATCACCTTCACCATGACCAACATCTAGCTTCACCACTTGGATTGGACCACCTTACCTAATTCACACACTTAGATCAAAGGTTAATCTAAGATTTCATCAATTATCCAAAATCAAACTAGGACTTTCAGCTGCTCAACAGTGGGCGGGGGAATGGAGGGAGATGGCGGCAGGGGCACAGGTTGTCCCTGCTTGCTCGTGGAAAGCAGGGGAGCAACGCAGGCGCAGTAGGCGTGGAGGGGAGCGGCATAGCAGGGAAGCACTTGGAGTGGCGGGGATGGGAGGGGTGTGGTAAGCAGGAAGCATGGGGGGAGAGGCGCGGGTGGTCCCTTGCCTGTGCGTGTAGTAGGCCTAGGCATCCAGACGCGTACATCCATCTCCGAACGTCCGAGCGCTAGTTACTCTTACTAACTAGTAGTAGTAATAATATAAGAAAGGAAGAGTCCACTGAAGTAGCAATGTGCATTGTAGTTTCTTTTAGTTTGGCAATGATATTGTAACCCATTAGGGCACTACAAATGTTGATAGTTTTACTTCAATTTTGCTAGCTGTATGATCCTAGCTAATCAGCGAACGTTTACTATACTAGAATCCAGAGAAAAGATAAGATAATTATGTGACTTTAAAAAAAATCACAACTTTTTATTCTTTGAAAAATTACAAACCAAAGTTATACTCACAACTTTCATGCATAATGTTTTGCAGGACATAATTTATTACCACAACTTCTAATCATAACATTTTCAATATACTTTATATTAGTTTATAGATAACTTATCATGAAAGTTTCCTTATGTAACTTTTGAAAGCGACTTTTATTCTCAGTGGATAAATTTATTCATAACAATTTCTCAACATAACTTTTATAGCAGAACTTTACATAACTATTTTACGAGTAACTTATACACATATGTTTTTGTTGCTCAACATCTTTTGAAAAAACTAAATACAACTTATCCAGCACAATTATTCTACGTAATTTGCTCTGGACAAATTTCTCGACCTAAAAAATATTCATAGTATATAGAAGCTAAAATGCAAAGGATAGAGAGGAGAAAGAAAAAAATGAAAGGAAAACCGAAGTGAGAAAATTGCATGGAGGTGTATCCATGATCACGACCACGAACAAATCGCTCCGGACGTAGAGTGAGAGAAATGGAGAAAATAAAGAAATATCAAGCCATCAAGGAACGGGGGATGGAGACACACGAAGATAATGTTACCATCTACCATGGGTCCTGTAATGTGAAACAAAATGAAAGCAAGTGGAAGAGACATGTCCGTACGTGTTATATATCATGACCCAAGAAAGCATTTAGTTTTCCTTTTGCATTTCAGTGTAAAACATTTTTTTGTGAATAATGTGCGTCATGTTAACATGACTGAGGAAGTATTTAGTTTTTCTTCTGCAAGGTAAGCTCTTGTACGTTGTTCCTCTTGCGAATTTTTAGTACATTATAGAAATTGTATATCCAGACTAATTTGGAGAACTTTCAATGGAGCTCGTTTTGCTCCATCTCTGTATTTTGTATTTGAGTAATAAAAATTTTACCCTTTCAAAAAAAGGTAAAACATTAATCTAATGGTGTGCCATGAGGTTAAAACAATAATTCTCCATCCGGCCACAAGCACACGTCCTTTTCAGATAAGATCTGATCAATCAAAAAAAAACTACAAACACTAATAACTTCTAAATTATCGAGTTTATTTGGAAATATACATCTCTTTGGAGTGTAGAGGTTGGAACTTCGTTCCATTATCTAAAAAAAATACCGTAGAATCTCAAAATTTTAAGAATTTTAAGAAAGCATGCTAGAAGATATTATTGGTCAAAGGCACGCACGGGTAATATATAGAGTCGAATGTGACAAGTATTTTTGACCGGAGGCATGCAGTAGATTAAGTAGCAAGAAGGCGATATATATGCGACACAACACGAGGCTGTAAGAGCATATATAATAAGTACAGTACTATATATAAATAAGAATAGTATATATTGCCAAGCAAGCACTGGTACCAGTACGTGTGCTTGCAGCATATGAACAAGGTCACACAGCTGCTAGCCCATGTCCTAGCTATGTTTGCTGGCTATATTATATATATATATATATATATATATATATATATATATATATATATATATATATATATATATATATATATATAGTGTGTGCGCGCGCGCGAACTTGCAAAGTTTATCCAACAGTAGTTGTCTTGAAGGGGCGAGAGTAAATTATTAAGCTAAGTAGGTCATTTATCTGTATATAATATTAAACATGGGCAATTAATCTAGTATTTTGCAAGCAAATTAAATTTAGTATGATTTCAGTCCTCCTAACGAATTTATGTTTCAATCATCGTCCTCATAACCAACTTATGTTAATGTATTTTTTCCCGTAAAATTGGTTAGAAAAAAGTTTGACTTAATAAAACTAAACTAAAACATATTTTGAAATGAAGAGATGTAGATCAGTATATATGCAAAATAACACGGTTCGATTTGATTGAAGGAGGCCATATCCTGGTGTATCAATTCAAACAAAACATGAGATAAAAAAATCAAACAAAACATACGAGTTGGTTATAAATGTCTAAATTATCCACAACCAAGTACATACAGATGATTATGTGCGCTAATAGTAATAAAGAGCTAGCTAGCGTTGTAATAAAGAGCAGTATTGCATGATACAAACTATATACGCCATGCATGCACCGTACCATGGACGTACGTGCATATGTATGGATCTAGCCAGCATGCATATGCATTCATGCATAGTAGGTTTGTATAACTTTGTACACGTAGAGTACGTGCACGAGTTAAATATTTTGTACGTTCGGTGCTGTTGCAATCAAATGGCATGCACCATGATGCACCTGCACGTACGTAGGATTGGCAGCTCCATATATCGATCTCGTGTGTTGTCGTCCGTCCTGCACGTACGGCATGAGCAGATCCATGGCCTACTAATAACATGCATGCGCCCGTTAGGAATCCAAAGTACAAGGCCGGCCGTGTCAGTAATTTTGCTGTCGTGCATTTGTATATATGCATGTTGGGCCAGGTTGTAACCAATATGAGCTTGTCCGTAGGGTCTTGTATTATGCATTCATGTATGTTTCCATTAAAGGTGCCGCAGCAGCTTGTTCATCATGCCTCGTATTGCAATTTTAGGTTAGGTATGTAAAATTTGCCATTGCTGCATGTAGCGCAACCGAGGTTTTCGGAGCCAGGCAAATTGCCTAGGTTTTCTATTAGACATGGAGGGCGGCTACACCTCCATGGCATCCACCTTTCCGCCGTCATGGTCTCATGGATCCGGCCACCGTACCATGGATCCTAGCCACAGTGGACCCCTCGTCTTTAATTAATTTTATCTCCTAAAATCGTGAGCTGATCCAGCTAGCGCGGACCCATGGATCTCGACTTCTTCCCATCTGTTGTGGCCCCGGACTCATCTTCATTTCTAGGGCACGCGAGCGGATCCGACCAACATGGATCTCAAACGTCTCCCACCCGCCATGGATCTCGGCCTCATCTTCATCTCCACGGCGCGTGAGGTCATAGAACACCGAGGCATTGCCCGGTGCTGGACCTAGGCTTAGAACCGACACTGCTGCTGCACCCCCCCCCCCCCCCCCCCCAAGCCACCATCGTCGAGGTTTAGAGGCCGAGTGTGGGAGAGAGAGACCATGAAGAGAGGGCAACACCTGTGAGAGGAGCTATTATGGGTGACACTTAAAAGACCTAGGGTTTACTTAGTAGTTGAGTCTGGCTGTTGGAAGAGAACTGCCTATGAAAATCCATTTTTGAGAGGTAGACATATTCTTTGAGCGTCTTCTAAAATATTAACATGGTTTCATGAGGGCAGAAAACCGGTTTTTTTTTGTCCTTCCTCTTAATGGACAAAGGAGTTATGCCATTACTTAGGTCAAAAACTCACATATGGGATGGATTAGATTGGGCTCAACGGTAAATATGTCTTTCCATGACCCTTTCGTTTGCATAATTCAAATTCAGTTTGTAGCATATATATCTGGCTCAAACTAAAAGCAGGAGGTTGAAAGTTGGCTATCAAACCAAAGCGACTTTAATTTCCTTTGAAATCTTGAAGGGCCAAATTACCCAATTCCCAATTGAAATCTTTAATGTCTTTATTTGGACAAAGCGAAAATAATATCATCTTCAGAGATACGCAACCAAGTGTGGAGTCATGCAATGCTTCCTTCAAAGAATCCTTTGTAATGGTTATCAAAGGAGACATACATCCCCAGAGATTGTCTCGTTGCTAGAGATCTTTGTGTAATATAATATTTCTGATTTTTTTCATTTCTTATTTTTGTCACTTGATTGTGCCTATGCTACTTTTGGCCCTTTTTAATAATATATAAACAATTGAGAATAAAATCTTCTCCTGGGGCGCGTTTAGTTGCCGCCTGAAATTCATCAGCACTGCAGTGCACTGTAGCTTTGCGTTTGTATTTGGTAATAATTGTCCAATCGTTGACTAATTAGGCTCAAAACGTTCGTCTCGCAAAGTACAACCAAACTGTGCAATTAGTTTTTGATTTCGTCAACATTTAGTACTCCATGTATGTACCCCAAGTTTGATGTGACGGGGAATCTTCTTTTTGCATAGTGCCAAAGTTTGCATTTTGGGGTAACTAAACAAGGGCCTGATCTTCTCAAAAGAAAAATTACCCATTGCCCCATTAAAAATCCAGGAGTAACAAACAAATAAAGCATACAAAATATTTGGTTTTTAACTAACAGCACTCTTTGACACCGACACACTTTTACTGCATCTTCTTTTCTGTTTAATCTTTTCGAGAGATGTGAATGTGGTGGGTTGTAGCTGCCTGTGGAAGTAAGCTCTGCGATTGGAGGAGAGGAGAGAGAAAGCAGGGTTTGGAAGCTTCTATCTATCATCTGATGATGAGAGTGCAAGCGCATACACAACTATTACCTATCACAGTTGATATTTCTCTATCTGGTGACATGTACCATTTGACATCACGTTTCTTTCAGCTGGTCCGGCCCCATATAGTAACTTTGTTCCATGTGTTGTGGAGCTGAGGCAACTGCTACGTACGTGCGTTCGTGATGGGTTGTAATACGGTATTTCGTTTTTTTTTCTATTCTATTGTTAACAAGGTACTAGTCACAATGTTTGTGTAAAATTTGGGAAATGAAGTATAATTTATACCATTCAAATTTCAGTAGATTCACAAATCATCAAAGTATTTATTAGTTATCTACCGATATGAAGCTGCTCCTCGACTGCATATGCCAATCTGCTATGCTGCTTCCTGCAAGATGGAGATATTAGTTATCGTCAGCAGATACAACCATGCATCCATCACATTCGCATATGTGGATGGATGGCAACTCTGTAGGTAGCTAGAGCGTTAGGGATCGATATCATATATACTCCCTCAGTCCTACAAATAAAAGTACATCTAGCTCTTGGACGCGTAGATTAAGAAAGTTGCCAAATTACGCTGATGCCCCTATAAAGGCATCTGACAACTCACGGAGCAAAGAAGCATAATAAAGAATTATTTAGTGGAACCAACCGGCCGCCACGAAGAGCACGGAAGGTTCTAGTAACCCAAATCTGGGGCCATTGTGCCCATATTACAAAATTTGAACTGGCGCCATTGTGCCCACATTACAAAATTTGAACTGGCGCCATTGCACCACTATAAAAAGCCTCCACCTGTTCCAGATGAACCCAATGAAAGGCTCAACATGCTCCAAATACACCCCCCCCCCCCACCCAAACTCCAACAACCTGCAATCCAATCTATAGTTAGACATGGCCATAGATCTCAACATAGTACCAGATGAAGGAGATGGAGAGTTGGCCATAGATCTCAACACAGTGCCAGAAGGAGACGGAGAGTTGGCCATAGATCTAAACATAGTTCTTGTTGAAGAAGATGAAGAAGCCTTACCTGACCTAAATGCAGAACCTGCACATGTGGAAGGAGTTGAAACCCATCATCCTCAGGATCAAGATCAAGTCCATCTCCTCCAAGAGGATGAAGTACATCGACACCATGAAGATCAGGTCCACTATCTGCAGGAAGATGAACAGGTTGGTGTGCATGGCATTGATCTCAACATCGCTGCTTGTGAGGGACAACCACCACATGAAGGTGATGTCTCTTAATTGCATCATTACAACTAGCAAATGGTGAAATGTGTAAACAGAAGTTCGAAACATGACTTGCACACTATGCCACACCTTTTCTGCAGTCCTTGCTGTTGAAGAAGACCATCAACAACATGGAGATATCAGCTTTCATGGTGCATATGAACAAGATGAATTTGACCTCAACTCACAAATTTTTGATCAGCAACAAGAGATGGAACAAATGATCGGTATGAACCAGATCAGCAAACCATTTTCCCTATATATAGTGTTCATGTCAATCATCGAGTACAATAAGCACTAGTACACATGACTGCATATAGTGTCAAAGCATGTTCCAACCATGTAAATAAAACTATGTATAAGTTGATTTAACACCCGTGTTTTTTCTCAAATAGTCAGCACAACTTTTTCATACAGCTGCAACACTTCCAAGACAAGCCTTTTAGCTTTTAGAAACATTTTCAGCAACTATTATTATGAAACATTTAGCATTTGTGCACAGCTCAGCAGCACTGGTATAAGAATTCACCTAGTAATTGTTCTTGTAGACATGATCGAGGACATGCATGAATATGGTGTGTACACTGATGCCGTGGACATAGCCTTCGATGTTGACGAGTTGGACTCAAATGTTGATGAAGATGAACATGCAAATGAAAATAATACACATCATCGCACAAATTTGACAGATCTTCAAAGACAGCAAATATATGAAGCATTGCTTGAGAGAAGCAACTGTGGAAGATTACAAAAGAACAGTACAAATATAGTTGCTCAGATGTTCCAGGTCAGTATCAATCAAGTGCGGAGTGTTTGGCGGAGAGTAAAGCAGTGACGTACACAAGGAAGACCAGTAGATGTTAGATCAAGAAGAAAGAATTGTGGCCACAAAAAGAAACAAATAGACCTATCAGATGTTCTTAGCATCCCCTTGCATAGGAGGAGAACGATACGATCACTAGCTACTGCTCTTGGAGTAAAGAAGAGCACTCTACATAGGTGGTTCAAGCAAGGGCTGCTACGACGCCATTCCAGCACATTAAAGCCTCTACTGTCGGACAAAAACAAGAAAGAGAGGTTGCAATGGTGTCTGTCCATGTTAGATCAGCGGACATTGCCAAATGAACCCATGTTCAGTGAAATGAAAAACATTATTCACATGGACGAGAAGTGGTTCAACACCACATCGAAGTACACAACGTATTATATGCTTCCAGATGAGAACGACCCACATAGGACTGTGCGCAATAAGAATGCCATTGATAAAGTAATGTTCTTATCAGCGGTAGGAAGGCCTATATATGATGATGAAGGTAATTGTATTTTTGATGGGAAGCTAGGAGTGTGGCCATTTGTTAGAAAGGTACGTCATGCAGTAGTATGATTTTCTTGCTCCAAATTCTGTTAATTAATATTAGTGATTCCTTACTGGGTTTTCAATTGCTGTAGGAAAAAGCAAAAAGAAGGAGCCACAATAGAGGGAGGGGGGCCGAAGTCACCAAGCCTATTAAGGTAGATCGAACAACTATGAGGTCATACCTGATTGGTAAAGTTGTAAAAGCTATTGTTCGACGGTGGCCAAGAGAACTTGCAGGACAAACTATCTATATTCAACAAGATAATGCCCCTTCACATGTGCCAGTAAATGATAAAAAATTTATAGCTGCTGTAGCACAGACAGGGCTTGACATACAACTCGTCAACCAACCTGCCAATTCCCCAGATTTGAACGTACTAGACCTAGGATTCTTTGCTTCTCTTCAATCCTTAACCTATGATAGGATCTCTAGGAACTTGGATGACCTGATTCAGAATGTGGACAACGAGTTTCAGAACTATGATCCAGCTAATTTGAATAGGGTGTTTCTAACACTACAAGCGTGTATGATTGAGGTGATGAAAGATGGTGGAGGAAACCGATACAAAATTCCTCACATGGACAAAGATAGGCTAGATGCACTGGACATGCTGCCTAAAAGGCTTCCTTGTGACCGTTGCCTATATGAGGCTGTGATGGCATCATTAGGGAACTAATTATGTTGCTACTGCCGTAATTTTGGGAGCCTTATAATGTAGGGTTCGTACTGTTAACCATGTGTGCTAATGCTGTAAATTAGTCGAGTCTGCTTGTTAATGTGACTCATGTGTGCTAGTACTGTAAATTTGGAAACCTTATATAATATTATAATGTGACTCATGTCTGCTACTGCTGTAAATTTGGAAGCCTATATGAGGAGATGCAAGCTGCAGATCAGGATTTTGACTTGCCATTATAAAAATTAGAGGGGATTTGGTTATCTAGATTGGTACAAACACCAATTTTATTAGCTACGATAATTAATTACTCCAACCAGCATATTGCACACAAAAGCAACAGTTCATAACACATTCACATCTAAGGAACAATTCGTCACTACACCTAATTATCTAAACCCTACATACAATAGTTCGTCATCCCACGGCCAAAGAACCCACATCAAAAGCATCCCAACAGACATCAAAAGCACTCCACACATAAAACAGTAATAAATGTACTAATGATGGAACGAACGGAAGCATATAGGCACTAGAATCTTGTACATGCTCACGAAGACGTCATGGTAGATTGGATCCATGTTGGCAAGCACCTCCTTCAGTTGTTCAGGCACTTCGGTGGGCACCTTCATCCTCGAATCCTCATCGACGGGCAGATCCTTGTGAGTAGCCTGATCCACGGTCACATCAGGGGCCATCTCCACACCGGCAGCCCCGACTGCGGCCTCGTCATGGACCTGGGGGGTCAGGTCCATGGCGAGCTTCGTGCCCGCAGAGACATGTAGGCCACACGCCTGATCCTCCATGCTGGATTCTTCATCTTCCAAGTCGGGGACGTACACGTTGCCGTGGCAGTTGATATGCAGGCCAGCCTTCTTGAGCCGATGCCCGCGCACGTAGATCCAGCCGTCCCCGGCCGAATCGGCGCTGCTTGGCTTGTCGACTTTGGAGTCGGCACTGCCTGCCTTGACTACTTGGCCGAGGCTCCCACCACTGTTATGCCCGCGGACCCCGTGGCCACCGGCCTTGAGTACACTCTCGCCATGGGGCTCCATTACAGCACCCCCGGCAGCGCACATCTTGCCACCTCGAGGCATCCAGCGGCTACGACGATGGATCCCGCTCCCTCTCGCCATGCACGCATAGGGGAACTGCTCTGGTTAGGAAGCAGAAGGATCGAACTCTACTACTGTACGAGATGTGAGCTGGGTGGGGAAGGGAAGAGGAACGAGTGGATGGTGCGGCAGAGATGATGCGTATGCGAACGAGTGGATCGCAGGACCGGTCACAGGCGCTTCTGGATGCAGTGGCTCCATTGATTTTTTTTTCCTTTTTTATGAATTTTTTTTATTTTCTTGGTCCCACACACGAATAGGGACAACAGGACGGGTCACGGGCGCTTCTGGAGGCTCCGTCGATTTTTTTTTCTTGGACCCACATGAACTGACGATGTGCTCTATCACATTGGTAACACAGTAGCCTATAGGGCCTATATTGACACATATTATGGGAAAATTTTTGAATCCTACATGTTCATGGCCTGGCTCGGCATCGGCACGGCTTCGAGCCATCATGGCCATTGGATCCCCCGACCCCTACAATTCTAGCCATTGGATTCCGCCATTGGGGTGGGGGTGTATATAAGCAGCAGCGTCGGCCAGCTCCCCCTCGCACCCAAACCCTAAATCATTCTTGCCCTCCCCCACCGCGCTCTCCTCTCACTCTCTTTGGCTCTCCTCTCTGATTCCGATGGCGCAGGATGACTCCGACGGGCGACGGCGACCCACCGTCGTCCCCACCTCTTCTTCTCGCCCTACGGTAGCTCCAGGGCTCCGAAGATGCAGGTAAGAGCACTCATCTTCTTCTTCTTCTCGCCCTCCGGCAGCTCCAGCATGGAAGATGCTTTCTCTTCCTAATCTTTTTCTTTTTCTTTCTTTAGATCCGCTGATTTGTAGCTGCTCCGAGCTCCGTCTACATCACTGGCGTCGTTGAGGTAAGAATTCGTAGTAAACCCTAACCCTAACCGTTCTTGTTCTTTCTTTAGTTCTTGATCTTGACCATCTTCTTCTTCTTGTTCTTGAATCTTGATCTAATGATCTACTTCTTCTTGCTCATGTGCACTTGTGCAGCCGTTTGAGGCCAGTGGCGATGCCTCCTCGGCCCTCCTCCGAAGAGACAGTTGAGGTTGCCTTGTAAATGTTTGAGAAAATATGCTAACATATGTGCACAAGGTGATACACTTGGTGGTTAGCACACTTGAGCAAGGGTGAAGAAAACAGAGGTGATGCCAGCATCGGTCAAGTGACTGAACGTTGGATCCAAAAGCACTGGACGTTGACTGCCTACGTCCAGTCGCGCTGACTGGCGGTATGGTGGCTAGGGTTTACCACCGGACACTGGGCTGTGTCCGGTCGAGGAAAACTGGTTTTTGACCCTTACTATACTCGACCGGACGCTGAGGCTCCAGTGTCCGATCAGTTTTGCCGGAGTGTCCGGTCAGCTTCGTAGCTGTTGAAATATGACGAACAGCGTTTGAAGCTGGTGACACGTGGCGTCCATCAATGGACTGGACACTGAGTCTAGGGTCCGATCAAATGGACCGGAGCGTTCGGTCAGAGCGCAGTGTGCCTAGTGAAGGGGTACAATGGCTCTATTTCATGGGGGCTTCTATTTAAGCCCCATGGCCGGCTATGGCTCATATCTTTGGCCATTTTCATTGACATAGCAACCTTGTGAGCCTAGCCAAAGTCCTCCCACCCATCTCCATCATTGATTCATCATCATAGTGAGATTGGGAGTGAATCCAAGTGCATTGCTTGAGTAATTGCATCTAGAGGCACTTGGTGTTTGTGTTTCGCTATGGATTTCGCTTGTTACTCTTGGTGGTTGCCGCCACCTAGATGGCTTAGAGCAGCGAGGATCGTTGAGCGGAGGGTGGTGATTGTCTCCAGCTCTGATCATGGTGATTGTGAGGGGTTCTTGACCTTTCCCCGGTGGAGCGCCAAAAGGTACTCTAGTAAATTGCTCGTGGCTTGTGTGATCCTCATATTGTGTTGGTTGTGCGGCACCCTATTAAGGGTTTGACATGTGAAGCCAATTAGCGCGTGAACCTTCAAGTGAGTGAATCGCCACAACAAGGAGTAGCTTGTCGGCAAGCAAGTGAACCTCGATAAAAATTATTGTATTCATCCTTTGATTCTGAGGTGATTGGTCTTTATTGTTATTCATCCTTGTGATTGATTGGTTCACTCCTCTACATGGCGGTATAACTATCTTGATCACTCTCTTTACATTATCGCAAACTAGTTGACAAGCTCTTTAGTGTAACTAGTTGTGAGAGCTTGCTTGCTTGGTTGGTGTGACTCTTTAGTTAGCCTTTGAGAGCACACTAACATAGGGTAGTGTCATACCTCTTTTGTGAATCGACACTATCTAAACTAGAATTGTGGTAGGTGGCTTGCATTTTGAGTAGGTTAGTGCAACACTTGCTTCGCCTCATAATTGTCTAATCTTTTGTTAAGTGTTGTTGTAGAAATTTTTATTAGGCTATTCACCCCCCCCCCTCTAGCCATTAGGACATTTCAAGTGGTATCAAAGCCGAGGTCACCATTATTTGAGGCTTAACAACTTTCGGTGTTAAAATGGCTCAAATCAACAACACCAAGAAGCCACCCCAATTTGATGGCACAAATTATCCTTATTGGAAGTCAAAGATGACAACACACATCAAGTCAATCAATAGAAAGATGTGGAAGGTGGTAGAAATCAAAATTGAGATTGGTGATCCAAAGAATCCCACCACCACCGAAGAAGTGCTTCTCCAAAACAATGACATTGCTCTAAGTGCCATTCATGATGCAATTGATAAAAGAACATTTGAGCAAATCAAAAATATTGAGATGGCACATGAAGCTTGGAAGAAGTTGGAAGAATCATTTGACTCAAGCCGTGAAGGGTGCAAAGGCATATATCCTCAAAGAAAAGTTTGTAAGCTTCAAGATGAAGGAGGATGAGAGTGTGCCGGAGATGTTTCATAGGCTTCAAGTGCTTATCAATGATCTCAAAGCACTTGGAGAAGAGGTGAAGGACAAGGACTTCTCCCACAAGTTCTTGAGATGCTTACCATCAAGATTTGGTACATTGGTCACTATTCTAGTGAGGAGTGATTTGGATACCATGACACCAAACCAAGTGTTGGGAGATATAATGACCGATAATACTTATAGAGATGATGATGAGAAGGAAGAAAAAAAGGAGAAGAAGGATGAAAAGAAGAAGAGCGTGGCATTCAAAGCCACATCATCCAAGGGCAAAGCAAAGCAAGAAACATCAAGTGAAGAAGATGAATCATGGGATGATGATGATGATGAGAAGATGGCTCTATTTGTCAAGAGATTTGGCAAGTTCATGGTGAAGAAGGGCTACCGTGCTAGAAGAAAGAAGTCTTCATCCAAGAACAAAGAAGAGTCAAGAAGGTGCTTCAAGTGTGGAAGCAAAGATCATCTTGTTGCTCAATGCCCATACAATAGTGACAATGATGATGACAACAAGAAGAACAAGAAGGACAAGAAGGAAAAGAAAGAGAAGAAGGACAAGATGGCCTTCAAGAAGAAGAAGGGTGGTTCATATGTAGTCACTTGGGATAGTGATGACTCCTCAAGTGATGATGATGATAGTGATGATCATAAGACCACCAAGAAGAAGGTTCTTGCAAGCATTACCATCAATGAGAAGCCTTCTCTCTTCGAATCTTCATCATGCTTCATGGCTAAGGCCACTAAGGTACAATCTTGTGATGATGAAAGTGATGAAGAACATGTTGATGATAATGAACATGAAAATGAAAATAATAGTGATAGTGATGATGATGAACCTACTAAGGACAAATTATTTAACATGCTAGAAGATGCTAAAGAACACTTTAACATTAAAGAGAAGGGAATAGAAGAGCTTGAATAAGGAGGTAAAAGCCCTTAAGCAAGCCCTTGATGAGCTCAAAGCAACTCATGAGAAGCTAGAGGTAGCCCATGAGAAGCTTGGCAAGGCTCACAAAAAGCTTGAAAAAGCTCATTCCTCTTTGCTTGATGAGCAAAATAAAAAGAAGCATATTGAAACTTGCAATATAGGTTTAACTTGTGATATAATATATGAATCACTATCTATGCCTATCATTGTTACTCCTACTAACCCTTCTTGTAGAACTTCCACTTCTACCTCATGTAGTAGTGATGGTCTCACTTGTGACACCTCACTAGTGGTTGAGAATGAGAACCTCAAGAAGGAGGTCACTAAGCTCATTCACACCTTAGCTAAGGCTTATGGCGGTGAGGACTGCTTGCTTATGTGTTTGGGTAGCCAAAGAGCTTCTCTCTACAAAGAGGGATTGGGCTATACCCCCAAGAAAGGCAAAGCGGCCTTTGCTCCTCACAAGACTAGTTTTGTGAAGAACAATGATCAGTTTTGCACTAGTTGCAAGAAAGTGGGTCACAAAGAGCAAGAATGCAAAAACAAGAGCAAAAATGCTAATGTATCCTTCATTAAGCTTGATTCATGCTATATGCTTACTAAGGGTACAAATGGTGTAAAGGCTAAGTTCATTGGCAAACCATGGATAGGCTCAAAGAAGAAAGCCATTTGGATTCCAAAAAGCTTAGTAACTAACCTTCAATGACCCAAGCAAGTTTGGGTACCTAAAAAGAATTGATCTTCTTTTGTAGGTCAATTACAAAGCTAGAGGAAGGCATTGGGTTCTTGATAGTGGGTGCACTCAACATATGACCGGTGATGCAAGAATGTTCAACTCAATCAACACCAATGGCAATGATGGCTATGATAGTATCATATTTGGTGACAATGGCAAAGGCAAGGTCAAAGGGCTTGGTAAGATTGCAATATCCAATGTGTTGCTAGTAGAGAGCTTGAACTTCAATTTGCTATCCATGGCTCAATTGTGTGATCTTGAATTCAAATGCATATTTGGAGTAGATGATGTAGAAATCATAAGTGTAGATGGCTCTAATTTGATCTTCAAAGGCTTTAGATATGAAAATCTATACTTAGTTAATTTCAATGCTAGTGAAGCTAGATTGTCTACATGCTTGTTCACAAAGTCTAGCATGGGTTGGTTATGGCATAGAAGGCTTGGTCATGTTAGAATGAAACAATTGAATAGATTGATTAAGCATGACTTAGTTAAAGGCTTGAAAGATGTTGTGTTTGAAAAGGATAAGCTTTGTAGCTCTTGTCAAGCCGGCAAACAAGTTGGAAACACCCATCCTAAGAAAAGCATGATGAGCACTAGTAAATCATTTGAGTTATTGCATATGGATTTGTTTGGGTCAACACAATACACTAGTATCGGTGGAAACAAATATGAATTTGTGATAGTGGATGACTACACTAGATACACATGGGTATTCTTTCTAGTGGACAAAAGTGATGTATTTGCAATATTCAAATCATTTGTCAAGGGCATTCATAATAAGTTTGAAACAACCATCAAGAGAGTTAGAAGTGATAATGGTAGTGAGTTCAAGAATACTAGAATTGATGAGTTATGTGATGAATTTGGAATTAGACATCAATTCTCGGCCAAGTACACACCCCAATCAAATGGCCTTGTTGAAAGGAAGAATAGAACACTCATTGATATGGCAAGGTCTATGCTTAGTGAGTACAATGTGAGTCAATCCTTTTGGGCCGAAGCTATCAACATGGCTTGCTATTGTAGCAACCGCCTCTATTGTCACCGATTGAAAGAGAAGACACCATATGGGCTCTTGAATGGTAGAAAGCCCAACATTGCATATTTTTGGGTCTTTGGTTGCAAATTCTATATCTTGAAGAAAGGCACTAGATTGGGCAAGTTTGACAAGAAATGTGATGAAGGATTCCTACTTGGTTATTCCACTACAAGTAAAGCATATAGAGTTTGGAATTTGGATAGTGGTACTCTTGAAGAAGTTCATGATGTTGAATTTGATGAAACCATGGGTTCACAAGAAGAGAATGAGAACTTGGAAGATGTTAGAGGCATTCAACTTTCAAATGCCATGAAGAACATAGATATTGGTGAATTGAGGCCTAGGCAAGTGATTGATGATGAAGATGATCAAGTTCAAGTGCTCTCTAACTCAAATGTGCAAGATGATACAAATCAAGCTAGTGCAAGTGACTTTCATGATATTGATCAAGATCAAGTGGCTAGTACATCATCTCAACCTAATGATCAAGCAAGTGCAAGCAATCAAGTTCTATTGCTCCAACCAACAAGTATTGCAAGAGATCATCCTTTGGATACAATCATTGGTGATATTTCTAGAGGTGTACAAACAAGATCAAGATTGGCACCATTTTGTGAACACTTCTCATTTGTGTCATCCATTGAACCAAAGAAGATAGATGAAGTTTTGATGGATGTTGATTGGGTGAATGCTATGCATGAAGAATTGAATAACTTAACAAGAAATCAAGTATGGGAGTTGATAGAAAGACCAAAGGGACACAATGTGACTGGAACTAAATGGGTCTTTAGAAACAAGCAAGATCAAGATGGGATAGTAGTAAGGAACAAAGCAAGATTGGTAGCACAAGGCTATACACAAGTTGAGGGTCTTGACTTTGGAGAAACATATGCCCCGGTTGCTAGATTGGAAGCAATTAGAATCTTGCTAGCCTATGCTTGTGCCCACAACATTAAGCTCTATCAAATAGATATTAAGAGTGCATTTCTCAATAGTTATATCAATGAAGAAGTATATGTTGAGCAACCTCCCGGTTTTGAAGATGATAAGAAGCCCAACCATGTGTACAAGTTGAAGAAGGCATCGTATGGCTTGAAGCAAGCACCTAGAGCATGGTATGAGAGATTGATGGACTTCCTTCTCTCTAAAGGGTTTACAATGGGCAAGGTTAACACCACTCTTTTCATCAAGAAGATTAGAAAAGATCTATTTGTATTGCAAATCTATGTAGATGACATCATATTTAGATCAACAAATCAAGATTTTTGTGATGAGTTTGGAAAGATAATGGCTAATGAATTTGAGATGTCCATGATTAGAGAGTTGAGTTACTTCCTTGGTCTTCAAATCAAGCAATTGAAGAATGGTACATTTGTGAGTCAAGGCAAGTACATCAAGGATATAATCAAGAAGTTTGGAATGATTGATAGCAAAGTCATTAGCACACCAATGGGAACCAATGGTAACTTGGATAGTGATGCAAGTGAAAACATGGTGGATCAAAAGTTGTATCGGTCTATGATTGGAAGCCTACTCTATGTGACCACATCAAGGCCAGATGTCATGTTTAGTGTATGCATGTGTGCAAGATTTCAAGCCTCACCAAGAGAAAGTCATTTGAAGGCTACAAAGAGGATATTGAGGTACTTGAAGCATACACCAAATGTTGGTTTGTGGTATCCCAAAGGAGCAAAGTTTGAGCTAGTTGGTTACTCCGACTCGGACTATGCGGGATGCAAGGTTGAAAGGAAGAGCACCTCGGGCACATGTCAATTGTTGGGAAGATCACTTGTTTCATGGTCATCAAAGAAGCAAAATAGTGTTGCATTATCAACCGCCGAAGCCGAATACATATCTGCCGGTAGTTGTTGTGCACAAGTACTTTGGATGAAGGCCACTTTGACTGACTTTGGAATCAAGTTCAAGAAAGTGCCATTGCTATGTGACAATGAGAGTGCAATCAAGCTAACCAACAATCCGGTTCAACATGCAAGAACAAAGCACATTGATGTCCGCCACCATTTCATAAGAGATCATCAACAAAAAGGGGACATTTGCATTAAGAGTGTAGGCACCGAAGATCAACTTGCCAATATATTCACCAAGCCATTGGATGAGAAAAGGTTTTACAAGCTAAGGAATGAGTTGAACATATTGGATTTCTCAAATATGTGTTGATGCACCCCCCCCCATTTACATGACATGCCTCTCCTTCGAGTAATCCAAGGTAAAAGTTGATTGGCATGGCATACATCCTTGCTAAGGACATGTTTAGTGCATCTAGTCATATTTTCAATCTTATTAGGACCTTTCAAGTGGTTCTATTTTATTAGGCTCATTCATGAAAATCAAATGATTTTGATGTTTATATGATATCACTATTGCTTCTATGCTTGATTTGATCTAGTGATAGCATATGACTTGTTTATGGGCTTGTAAATCTAGTGTTTAATCTAGAAAATGAGCTATAAGTGTTTAACTCAATATGGTATAAGATAACCCTTATTTGGAGGTGTGAAGAAGCTTGTCCTTGGATCAAACTGAGTTAAATATCTTTAGTAAATGATCTAGACTAGACTAAATTTGGGAAAATGATTCTCACCCCATTGATTGACATTGATAATCTCGACCCTACAAGTAATACTATCTATATTTAGAACCTTTGTGGTCATTGATGACAAAGGGGGAGAAAAACAAAGATAAGGGGGAGAGAAACAAAGAGGAGAGAAACAAAGAGGAGAGAAACAAAGAGAAATGAAAAAGGAAACAAAGAGGAGAAAAACAAAAAGATATGAAAAAGGAAAGGGATCAACTAAAATTTTGAGCACATAAGTAGGAGGAGCAAGCTCATGAACTTGTATGGTGCATTTGTATGTGCATTTCATATGTTTGCTTGCATGGCACAAGTATTAAATTTAAACATCCATGCTTGTGTGATGAATGTTAGTTGTAAGATTGAATGATGAAATGAAATCACTAGATAACTTTCATTTCCAAGTAAGTCTTTACAAGTGGTATATTTCTAAAGTATGTTTCCAAGTGGTATTGAGCTAACCATGGTGCTAAGGATGGTATATTGGTGCACTCTGATTGGTATCACGCTTCAAAGGTCCATCTCTTATACCTTAGCATCATTTGGTAGACAATGACTCCTATATTTCCTATCTAAGCACATGTGCAAGCTTCAATCCAAACTCTTAGCACATATGTAGGGGGAGAAATTGCTACCATTTGGGGTTTATGAAACTTGTCCATATCCTTTTACACATGGTAAATATGCTTGGGTAAGCAACATGGATTCAATTAAATTTCAATTCATATCTTTGTATAAGGGTTGTCAACAATTACCAAAAGGGGGGAGATTGAAAGCTCTAGTTTGGTTTTGGTGAATTGATGAAACCCTAAGTGCTAACCTAGTTTATCAAGTGATCATGAGATAGGTAGCACACTTCAAGTGGAGAAGCTAATGAAGATCATAACATGACAATGGTGATGGCATGGCGATGATCAAGGGCTCAAACTTGAAAAGAAAAAAGAGAAAAACAAAAAGCTCAAGGCAAAGGTATAATTTGTGGGAGCTATTTTGTTTTGGTGATCAAGACACTTAGCGAGTGTGATCACATTTAGGTTTGATAGCCGTACTATTAAGAGGAGTGAAACTCATATCGGAATGCGGTTATCAAAGTGCCACTAGATGCTCTAACTCATTGCATATGCATTTAGGATCTAGTGGAGTGCTAACACCCTTGAAAATTTTTGTGAAAATATGCTAACACATGTGCACAAGGTGATACACTTGGTGGTTAGCACACTTGAGCAAGGGTGAAGAAAACAGAGGTGATGCCAGCGTCGGTCAAGTGACTGAACGCTGGATCCAAAAGCACCGGACGCTGACTGTCTACGTCCGGTCACGTTGACTGGTGGTACAGTGGCTAGGGTTTACCACTAGACGCTAGGCTGTGTTCGGTCGAGGAAAACCGGTTTTTGACCCTTACTGTACTCGACCGGACGCTAAGGCTCCAGGGTCTGGTCAGTTTTGCTGGAGCGTCCGGTCAGCTTCATAGCCGTTGAAATCTAACGAACAGCGTTTGAAGCTGGTGACATGTGGCATCTATCAATGGACCGGACGCTGAGTCCAAGGTTCGGTCAAATGGACTAGAGCGTCCAGTCAGAGCGCAGTGTGCCCAGTGAAGGGGTACAACAGCTCTATTTCATAGGGGCTTCTATTTAAGCCCCATGGCCGGCTATGGCTCATATCTTTGGCCATTTTCATTAACATAGAAACCTTGTGAGCCTAGCCAAAGTCCTCCCACTCATCTCCATTATTGATTCATCATCATAGTGGGATTGGGAGTGAATCTAAGTGCATTGCTTGAGTGATTGCATCTAGAGGCACTTGGTGTTCATGTTTCGCTGCGGATTTTGCTTGTTACTCTTGGTGGTTGCCACCACCTAGATGGCTTAGAGCAGCAAGGATCGTTGAGCGGAGGGTGGTGATTGTCTCCGGCTCCGATCGTGGTGATTATGAGGGGTTTTTGACCTTTCCCCGGTGGAGCACCAAAAGGTACTCTAGTGAATTGCTCGTGGCTTGTGTGATCCTCATATTGTGTTGGTTGTGTGGCACCCTATTAAGGGTTTGGCGTGTGAAGCCAATTAGCGCGTGAACCTCCAAGTGAGTGAATCGCCACAACGAGGAGTAGCTTGCCGGCAAGCAAGTGAACCTCGGTAAAAATCTTTGTATTCATCCTTTGATTCTGAGGTAATTGGTCTTCATTGTTATTCATCCTTGTGATTGATTGGTTCACTCCTCTACACGGTGGTATAACTATCTTGATCACTCTCTTTACATTATCGCAAACTAGTTGACAAGCTCTTTAATGTAACTAGTTGCAAGAGCTTGCTTGGTTGGTTGGTGTGACTCTTTAGTTAGCCTTTAAGAGCATACTAACATAGGGTAGTATCATACCTCTTGTGTGAATCGACACTATCTAAACTAGAATTGTGGTAGGTGGCTTGCATTTTGAGTAGGCTAGCGCAACACTTGCTTCGCCTCATAATTATCTAACCTTTTGTTAAGTGTTGTTGTAGAAATTTTTATTAGGCTATCCACCCCCTCCCCCCTCTAGCCATTAGGACCTTTCAAACGCTGACGACCAGGTATCACGTCCCTATACCTCTGATGTGTGGCTTGACTTCAAGAAGCTGTTCAAGATGGGTCCCAAAGGTAAGAAGGTCAGGTATGGCGCTGTCTGCATCCATTGTAAAAAGCAGTATTCTGGTAGATCTGCAATTGGCACTAGCCACCTCCGTCGTCATAGGGATAAATGTGCTGTTAGGCAAGAGAAAACTAGGAGCTTTAGTCAGTCTCAGATCTCTTTTAATCCTGATGGTTCTATGCGTAATTGGGATTACTGTCCTATGCGTGCTCATACTGAACTTTGTCGATTGCTTGCTAGGGTAGATGTTCCTATAAGCTTTGGTGAATCTGCTGCATTTGAGGAATACATCTGTAATGCTCATAATCCTAAGTTTCAGGCTGTCTCTACACAAACCACCACTAGAGACTTAGCCAAAATGTTTTCTGATAGAAAGGCTAAGCTTGTTGAGCTACTTGCTTCTAATTCTGTTAATTGTGTGTGCCTAACCTCTGATATATGGTCTAGCAAAGCCAAAGAGGACTACCTTAGTGTTGTTGCTCATTATATAAACCCTGATTGGCAACTAGAAAAGTGGGTGCTTGGTCTTGTGCTTATTGATTGTTCCCATAATGGACAGAACATTACTGATAGAGTTGCATCTATTCTTGGTGATTATGGTGTTGCTAAAAAAGTGTTTGCTGTTACTTTGGACAATACTTCATCTAATGTTTCTGCCATGCAAAAACTTAGACATGTTTTGTCTAAATATCTTGGTCTTGAGGTACTTGTAGAGGATTCAAGACATCCTAAACCTGAATTTGCTGTTAGTACTATGTTCTTGCATCAGCGTTGTGCATGCCATATAATCAACCTGATTGTCAAGGAGGCACTTAATTATCTTAAACCTTTGATTAAAGTTTTTAGAACTGCAATATCATTTTTAAACTCATCTAATCAGAGGATTGTAGCATACAAAAGACTTTGCATTGCAGCGGGTGTTAGGCCTAGAAAGTTTCAGTTGGACATGGATGTAAGGTGGAACTCTACATATCTAATGCTTAAGACTTTGCTTCCTCACAAAGATCCTTTCACTACTTTCATACATGCCAATTATCCTAGAGGTGAGAATAGTGAGTTGCTTCTAACTGAAGAACATTGGGTTGTTGCTAAAAAAGTATTTGTGTTTCTTGAACTGTTCTATGATGCTATTGTTGCATTGTCTGGTGTTTACTATCCTACATCTCCACTTATGCTTCATTATCTAGTTAAGATTGCTATACACCTGAACAATTATAGTAATGACATTCACCTAAGAAATGTGATTCAACCTATGATAGACAAATATAATAAATATTGGAGGGACATACCTTTGCTCTATTCTTTTGCATTCATCTTGGACCCTAGAGCTAAAATGAAGGGTTTTGCAAAAGTGCTAAGGAAGTTGATGAACCTTACCAGTACAGATTACAATGCTTACTAGGTTGGCACTAGAGCTAGGCTTACTGATGTTTTCAATAAGTATGAGGAGAAATATGGAGCTGTTAGGTTGAGGAGGACTGTCCCTCAAAACCTGTCTGGTAAGAAAAGGTCTGCTTGGGATGAAATTTATGATGATGATACACCTAGTCCTTCTGGTGGGGGGTACTTCACTGCTGCATTCCTCTCTTAATCTATCTAGAGATACATCTGCTACTGCTTTGCTGCATGCTACTACTTCTATAGCATCTAATGCTTCTGAACTTGTCTCATACTTGGATTGTGACACTGTTAGCCAGTTGGATGATTCATTTGACATCTTGAAATGGTGGCATGAGCACAAACTAACATATCCAGTGCTGTCCATCATGGCTAAAGATGTTTTAACTGTTCCTGTGTCTACCATATCTTCAGAATCTACGTTTAGTATGACTGGTAGGATCATCGAGGAGCGGCGGAGGAGGCTGAAGCTAGAGACGGTGGAGTGGCTCACCTGCGTCAAGGACTGGGAGTTGGCGGAGGCAAGGCTGCAGCACAATGTGGAGGACTCGGAGCTGGAGGAAACATTTGAAGAGCTTTATCTTGATTAGTGCCCCGGCCGCCAAGGTAAATCACAACCCTAACTTCCTCTTCTTCTTTTGCTAACTGATCAGTGCTCCTAATGCTAACTCTGTTCATCTTTTGCAGCTGGCCAGCTGGGAGCTTGAACTTGAAGCTTGAAGCATATCTTTATTAGTTTAGTCTTTACATTTAGCTTGAACTTGGCTCTGTAATATGAGAACTTGGACTTGGACAATGATGTAAGAACATTGAACTTTAATGGAGCTAGGCTGTACTCTTTTCCTGACTAGGGTTTCTCACAAGGGTAAATTTTACCTAGCAGGTTTTTAATGAGGCAGCCATTGTACATGCTCCAAATATATTCCTATTTTCTTAACTCTGTATGTTTGCTGTGTTTTCCTGACTAGTTGAGTTGTGCACTTGTGCTGATGAACTTGGGTTAAAAATGTGTTAGTGCCTGGGCCGGCATGGGCACTGGCGTGCCACCGTGCCTGCTGGCACGGCACGGCACGGCACGGTTTCCCCTCCATAGTGTCGTGCCTGGGCTGCCACTTAGGCACGGTGGCACTAACAGGCATGGCACGGCGGGCCGCCGTGCCGCATAGTGCCGTGCCTCACCGATGCCGTGCCCGTGCCGTGTCGTGCCGGGCGGCCCATTTGAAAAAGATTAGGGGGGGGTTAAACCTGTGTAACCTGAGCTAACACTTAAACTAGCACCAATTGAGGCTTATGCCTTGTTCTAATTGCGTTAATCTTCAGCATCAAAATTTGTATGTTGAAGCTATCAAATGTAAGTGTCTTACATCTTTAGTGTGTATGAAATGACCAAATGATGGGCTATTTATATCCCCAACCAAAGAAACTAGCCTTTGCAACTCAGACTTCACAAATGACTTCACTAGATGTTCGTGTGCTCAATTCTGTGCCCTTCACCATAATGTTTGGTGAGAGCAAAGAAACTAGCCATTTGGGTAGCTTCGGCATTATCCTAAGATGATCTAGTGGTCATCATGGTGAGCGTCGGAGCTTCTAATGCGTTCTCTATCTAGTAGCTTTAATTTTCACCAAACTCTGGTGTATATCTCTAGTGAACTGACCGACCTTCTAGTGCCTTGAAATTTCCTAAAACCACTCAACTCAGTACCGAACTCGATTTTCCTAGAACAACTTCTGCAACACTGGAGCATCCGTTGGGAGAAGCACTCTGTTGATGCCCTAGGATCATCATTAGTCTAGCGGTGAAATTAGGTGCTTAAGGAACACGTACAGCACCAAATCATCTTACTAGTAGAGAAACGACTTTTGATCCACTTTAAAATTTGGCTTTAGTCTCGGCATTTTTTGCGCCCGGGACTAGAAAAACCTTTAGTCCCGGTTGGTGTCTCCAACCGGGACTAAAGGTCCCTACCCAACAGCTACTGCGCTCGGCACAGTGGCAGGGGACCTTTAGTCCCGGTTGGAGACACCAACCGAGACTAAAGGTGGACCTTTACTCCTGGTTAAAGCCACCAACCGGGACTAAAAGTCCTCCAACCTTTAGTCCCGGTTGGTAACATCAACCCGGACTAAAGGACCCTTTAGTCCCGGTTGGTAACACCAACCGGGACTAAAGCTTGAAACTGTAACCGGCAGTCTTTTGAGCCAGGACTGACAGCGTGTTGTCTCGGTTGCATTTATTGCCATGCTCTAAGCTCTAAGCTCTAAGCTCTAGAGCTCTACTCCCGGTGCTTTACTTGTACCTTCTTGCATTATGAGCTAATGACCATAAATGCAACTGGCACTTATTGCCGTGCTTTATGAATGCAACCGGCACTTTACTAGGGACAGCTCTAAAGCTCTAAGCAGTCTTTTGAAACAAGTAAGTTTTAGTGCATTTATTGCCGTGCTTTATGAGCTGATGACCAGCACTGAACTTTTAGTCCCGGTGCTTTACTTGTACCTTCTTGCATTAACGAGCTGATGACCAGCACTGAACTTTTAGTCCCGGTGCTTTACTTGTACCTGCTTGCATTTACGAGCTTTAGTCCTGGCTTGCATTTACCTGCTTGCATTTACCTGCTTACATTTATTGCTGACACTGAAAACGAAGACCTTTAGTCCCGGCTGGTCCGATGCAACTGAACACGACCAAATCAATTAGTCCCGGCTGGTATTACGAGCCGGGACTAAAGGTATACCTTTAGTCCCGGCTGGTATTATCAGCCGGGACTAAAGGTCTTTTAGTCCCGAGCGTTTACAGGAGCCTCGATGGGCCGGCCTAGTACGCAATATGCTGGAATTGCTGGTCAGTCCCATCTATTAGCACCACCTCGCTTGCTCACAAGAGTGAAAGCTAACTTAAAAGCTCAGCTCTCGAACCAAGCAGCACGAACTTGAACAGGATTGTACCGCTGATCTTTGACTAAAGGTCCTTCGTACTATAGTTTATATAAAATGTTGAACATTATAAACGTACGTATATTCTAGCAGCGTAGAATGCGTATTCAAAAACCAAAACGAATCATCAATTAAAAATAGGAAAAAAAAGAAAATAGAAATAGAAACAAAAAACCTGGTAGCAGCGTGAAAATAGAAAAAAAAGGAAAATAGAAATAGAAAAAAAAAGGAAAAAAACCTTTAGTCCCGGTTGGGGTTACCAACCGGGACTAAAGGGTGGGCACCCTCGTGGCATGTCAGGAGACACCTTTAGTCCCGGTTGGTATTACCCACCGGGACTAGAGGTCCCCCTTTAGTCCCGGTTCCTGACCCGGGACTAAAGGACCCCTTTAGTCCCGGATGCTTGCTCCCGGGTGGGGAACCGGGACTAAAGGGGGTTCCTCACCGGGAGTAAAGCCCGTCTCTGTACCAGTGTCTGATGAATTGGTTTTATAGAGTCATGATATTATCGAATGTGAGTGTAATTATTCAACATGTTTGTTCTTCATCTTCAAGTATTTATCCAACCCGGTTCGATATCTTAGATGCTTTGCTTGATCTCTAGGGTATTATTCAACTTGTTCAAATGTTCTTCCTTTAATATTATTGATGCCTCAAATTAATTCACTCATGTACCTAAGTCCATGACCTTGCATCCATGAGATTTAAAACTGTGGATATATACTAGCAAACATATTGTTATTGTTAGTTCCTCCATTGGACTTGTTTGCGAATCAACCACCCTAAGCAAGGTGCATGAACCGTACACACAGCTCCTACGTCTCTGTTGTCGCTGTTTCCAAACTCCAATACTTAACTTTTTCAGTAAGGAATATTTTATTTGTTCAAATTCATAACATTTCTCGGAAGCACTAGATGTAATAAAAGCATTAACCTTTTGTTTATTTCAGTAAGTTCATCCCTACTGTAATAAAAAGGTTTTTTTTACATAGGGTAAAAAATGATTTTTATAGCCGGTTATCAAAACAAAAGATAGAATCCTATAAAAAAATAAAAGCTTGTTAGATCCAATTTGCTAAGTAAATGACCTTTCAAAAAAAAAAGACACCTATAAAAATTATTTCTGTAGTAGTATCGTCTCTCTCTCTCTCTCTCTCTCTCTCTCTCTCAGGTGACAATCCTTTAGGATATGGAATTATGGATATCTCTGTGGTTAATAAGCTAAACCATTTTTTATCGTACGGCTCTGCATTTCCTGCCATGTTGGAGCGTACGTGTACGGCAGATGCGATGCGAATCGATCTCGTGTCATGTATATGCATGCCAATTGCAGGATATTATCGTACATAGCTACATTAGGATACAATGGATCGATCTGCAGTACACCGAGAGTCACCCACGAGGCCACGATCACGTACGTACACGCTGGCACAGACAAACAGATAGATGCATGCATGGGATGGCATGGATCGATCAGTATATATATATCAGTATGTACAAACCCAAGCATATACGTACGTACGTGATCTGTACGTATTCGCAGTGAACGACAGTAGTACGTACGTAGTAGCAGTGGTTTATATATATATATATATATATATATATATATATATATATATATATATATATATATATATATATATATATATATATATATATATATAGTAGGTACTACACCTCATCACTGTATAATACAGGAGATGAGGCCGGAGATCGAGAGTACTACTAGTACTAGTAACTAAGTAATGGCCCACATGCATGCACAGCAGTGCTAGCTACTCATCATATACGTACACGTATGTATCCATCCTATACGCTGGGAAGTACATATACGTATATATACACATGCATACAGCATGTAGTACTACTGTATGTACCCGTAGCGTGCATTAAAGAGAGATCGATGGAGCTCACGTACTGTACGTGGTAACACATGCATAAACACTGCACAGTGGCAGAGCAGTAAAAAAATTGATGGACAAACAGCACCTGCTGCATAGCCTGCATGCATGCACGCGCATGGACATAATTTTCACAATTTTCATTGTACATGCAATGTAACTGTGTCGCCCTGTACATAGCATAGATTTAAACCCGTTTTCTAGGCTTCTCTCCGGCTCCTATGGAAGAGGTCTATCAAACGATTTAAGAAGAGAAGTTGTTTAGAGCCGTTTTTAGTGAAGAAATAGGAGCCAGAGGCGTTTTAGAGTAACTTGTGACTCCTCCAAGACGGCTTCTTCGGAGATGCTCCTAGGGGAGGAGCCCTACCGAACAAGGCTTTATTAAGGCAATTTAAGGTCTGTACTATTAGAATCACTGGATTAGACTTTAATTACCTAAAGGTAAGGCCCCATTTGATAGGACTTATGTCCGGCTCCCGACTTCTCCGGAGGAGCCGTCAGACAACGAGGCCTAATTCTAAGCTATTCAAATAGATACACTAACAAAATGTGGATTAAACTTTACTCCACATCAACTCAACTAGTATATAGTTCATGTATCCAAACAGCGAACGAAATATAAACTTTAATCGTCTAAATTTTAGTTGGATCAACGACAATCGATCAGTGAGTCCAGGTGATCCAAAGAAACTCATACCCTTGTAGTTCTCGTCTCTGTCAAAATTAAATTTTGCAGTGCCGTGACATATACTGATGAGACTGTATTATTCGTCCTTTGTGTCCAAATTACGCAGTTGGCGAGACAGATATTATTTGATTAATTTGTACGTACTGCGGCGGTACTACTGCCCCGGCCGTTTACGGCAGGTTTCATGCATGCCACTACACGCTTGCCCCAAATAGGGGTTGTGGCTCGTCGTCCCTTGGACTTAATTGCACATGCATGCATTGTCATCGATAATATGTACATATACATCATCAGGATCGTCAGAGGCCCACGCCAGTTATTTCAGCTGCATGCAGGACTCAACTTATTTTCTGCCAATGTCCTAAGTACAAATCCTTCCTCTTAATGCCAAGATCATTATGGTTTCTACCATATTCAAAGTTTTTTAGACACAGTTATGGGTGCTGTTGCAAACAAGTGAAGAGCAAAACGAGTGGATGATATTTGCAGGCCACACAGTCAAGAGGCATGCATTTTTTTGCTTCCCACATGGATGCATGTTTTCTAGATTTGATCTATCGAATATGGTTTTGAACTATATATCATTTGTATGGTGCTATACTAAGGGTCTGTTTGGATGAGACGGGACGAGTTAATAATTGGACTAAAAATTAACTTATATTAGTTAAGGTTAGATAGCTAATTGGCAAACAACTAGTTGAAGGCACTAACCCTCCCCCCATTTGGATATACTAGGGCTAATTTTTAGCTAACTAGAAGTAATTAGCTCTTGTATCATCGTAATTGTTGTTGGTGAGTCGACCAGGTAGCATTTTCTACATTGTTTTGTAATAACAATGGACTGATGCATTCTACCGAAAAGATGTTGAAGCATTTACGACTTTATTTATTGATTAATAAAACAGAGGATGAGAATGCCTCCACCAACACGGAGAGGTCAATTGCATCATGGATGCTAGAACTACATGTATATACACGCTTTTTTCTCTGATGATTCGATTAATTAAATGCACTTTCTCCGGTGTCCTATTTGGACTAATTTTTATCGTACATTTATTATGGAGGCAGCTGTCAGCTATGGCACTGTGGGCTGTGCCTAATATATGATGATTGGGCCGGGCCCATTGGGCTTTTCAGCAATGAATTGGGTCAACAAGTTAATATAAGCCTTTGGTTCCATTTTGCAAAGGCTGGCTGGTGGATAAAATTACGGTAATGCTGGGGCAAGGCGTCCCATCTGATAGGAATCCGTCGGAAGCTGTCGTTGGTGGGCTGCGACACCGGCCGAATGGCCCAACAAACTTGCACCGCGTTGTTAAAAAAATATGGAATACTTTTCTCTCACTTTCCCTTTCTTCAGGCTTCCCCGCAGCGCCCGCACCCATTCCATCGTGCCCCTGCACCATCGCGGTGTGCGGTATCGCGGCCAGGCCGCTCCACCACGGCTCTCTCCACCACGTCCGCCCAGCCGCCATCCTTCCTCTCCACCATGCCAAAGCGCGGCCGCCCGTCTTCATCACACTCCACCGTGCCTCCGCCCCGTCGCGGTCTTCTACAGCGCGCCTGCCTCTACGGGCGCTGGTGCTGGTGCTGCCGTCGCGCGCGCCCAGCCTACGCCGCTCGCTCCTCTCTCCTACTCGTCGCACGCGCCCACCTCTACTGGTCAGGCCGCTCCCTCCCGCGTGCGTCGGGCTTGTGATGCTCGCACGCCACCACTCGCCGTCGGCTCCCACCCCGAGGCCAGTATCGACCGGCCCGGTCCCCTCCCCCTATGTTATAAATGTACTTCTCTGTCCCTAAATGTTTGTCGTCACGATTTGCATGCCGATAACTTTGACTCGATTTATAGAAAATACGTGCAACATTTCTATCTTCAAATAAATTTATTAAAAAACTAGATTCAAATATCTATCTAATGATACTAATTACGTATCATAAATATTAATATTTTTTAATATATATTTAGTCAAAGTTGTTTCTTGGGAAGCGAAAACAACAGATATTTAGGGACGAAGGTAGTATGCTTTAAGTGTTTCAAATATTTCAGATGTATGTTGCAGGTGTTTTATATGGATATTGCAAAGTTGGTCAGGATGTTGTATATGTTGCAAGTGTTTCAGAGGCATGTTGCAAGCGTTTGTTAGAAATGTTTTATCTGTTTCAGACATATGTTGCAAGCGTTTTGATCTGGATTTTGCATATGTTTCACACATATATGTCGCAAGAGTATATTCGGAATATTTCAGTCGTTTCAGTCTTATGTTGCAATAAGTGTTTTCATGTTACAAGTTACAAGTGTTTTATCTGGATGTTGCATATGTTGCACATACATGTTTCAAGTGTACGTTCTAAATGTTTTATCTGCTTCAGACGTACGTTGCATCCAAGTATTTTATATTTCAGAGGTAGGGAGTCATAGGACACGGCCCGGGTGCTGGGGGATGGGGTGCGGCGAGCCAGGGTCGCCAGGTGAGGCGTGCTAGGGGCCGGCGGAAGGTGCGCAGCCCACCTGGGGCTGTGCGGACGGAGCGCACTCCTCCCGTCGTGCTCATCCCGGCTCGTGGGTCCTGCATGTACATGCAAAGTGAATATTGTATAGTGAAGAGAGGGCACAGGCAGGCAGGGATGAGACATAGGTACGGAGCATACACTGTGTGTGTGAGAGAGAGACCCGCGGAAGATAGATTCGGCTGTTTCCATGTGGGGTCTCATTATGATCTTTTTCTTTTTTCAAATAAAATTATGATCGGATTGGAGATACGTTTGCAGTGGCTATGAATAATACTCCCAGGGTACAAAATCATCACAGAGTATATGATATTGATATAATCTCAGTCTATAGATATTTAAACAATGCATATAATTTAAAATTCACACTTTTACAGCTGGGAAGGGGCGGGATTGAATAGGTCAGTATGCAATTACATCGCAATGGAATCCGGGCAGATTAAACAAACACCAGTAAAGGGTATCTGTTGTCTCTGTGTAATGCATTTACTTTACAAATTGTGAACCAAACGCTTCGTGCATACTGTTAGATAATCTACTGTTTCCTTGTGTGAACACGCAGCAAGGGAAGACGGCGCCGAAAAGGCTCCCTGCTGTGGTACTGTAGCCGCTATAGAAGGCAGACGCTGAATGACTCACCTGCCTCACTGTAGCCACAGCAGGGACAGGCGCAGAAGTCAATCCTGTTGTGTTATCTAGTTACTGTAGCAGCATAGCAGTTGTACTAGGACTAGATGGATAGAGTTGTATAAATAGGTTGCCACTGCAACTCAGGCCCCGTTCGACTTACCTTATAATCCGCACTATTCAGCTTGTTTTTTCAGCCGGAACAGAATTTTTCTCTCAACAATTCAGCCAGAACAGTGTTTTTCAGTCAATTCAGCCAAGTTTCAGCAAGCCGAACGAGGCCTCAGTAAAGAGAGTTCAGATTTATCATCTTCCATACATGGCTCTGGCCAACGCTGGTGTCTCTGGCTATGTGTATGCTCTGTTCTCCCTCTCTTCTTCTACCTGGTCATCCACGGTGGTGGAGACGCTGGGGAAGAGGTGCCAAGCACTCTGGGAGCAGTGCCGAGTACTCTAGCAACAGAGCCGAGCACTTCTAGGGTAGTGCCGAGCACTTCGGGAGGGATGCCGAGCACTCCTCACTCTAGGAGGAGTGCCGAGCACTCTTGGAGGGATACCGAGCACGCTAGGAGTGGTGTCGGAAGGTTCTGCTGTGGTGGCGACCACTTCAGGACAGGTGCCGAGCACTCCCGTAGCAGAGCCAAGAGGTCTTGCAGTGGTGCCGACCACTCCAAGACTGAGGCTCAGCACTCCTACAGTGGTGCCGAGCACTACAGGAGTTATGACGAGCTGTCCAGAAGTAGTGTCGAGCACTACATCTGGGGTGCCGAGCACTCCAGGTGCTATGCTGAGCACTCCGACGGAACAGGGAACTCAATCGATGCCGATCGAGTTCGCCTCACCTTCAAGTGACATCACTGAGTTCGTGGATGCCTTCAACGAAGGTGAAGAGGTGCGGTTCCGCAGGCTGGATGACATCGTCGGTGGCACAGGGCCCTTAGGCCTGGCTGGTCGGCTGCTCAATGACTAAGAGCTGTTGCTCATCAGTGCAGAGGAACCACCCACGTTCACGCTGCCCGAGCGCGATGGTAACTGGTGACGGGCGATGCTGGAGGAGATGAAGGCGATTGAGGAAAACGAGACTTGGGAACTCGTCGATCCACCTCCAGGATACCGTCCGATCAGCCTGAAGTGGATGTACAAGGTCAAGTGGGACAAGCTCGGTGCCATTGTCAAACACAAGGTGCGCCTCGTCGCCCGAGGCTTTGTTCAGCGCGAGGGCATCGATTTCAAGGAAGTCTTTGCGCTGATAGCGCGCATGGAGTCTGCCCGTTTGCTACTAGCTTTGGCAACAGCAAAGGACTAGCGCGTCCATCACCTGGACGTTAAATCGGCCTTCCTCAACGGTGAGCTGGTGGAGACGGTCTTCGTCAGGCAACCTCCAGGTTTCACCATCAAGGGAGCAGAGCACAGGGTGCTCCGACTGCACTAGGCGCTCTACGGGCTGTGGCAGGCCCCACGAGCGTGGAACGCCAAGCTTGACGCCACGTTGGACGAGCTTGGGTTCACAAGGTGCGCAACCGAGCACGCGCTCTATACACGGCGACAGGGGAAGGAGGAGCCCATCGTCGGCATGTATGTGGACGACTTGATCGTCATCGGCGCGCGTGCGGAGGACATCGATAGCTTCAAGCGCAAGATGGCTGCTCGTTTTCGAATGAGCGATCTCAGCGCACTCTCCTACTACCTTGGCATCGAGGTGAGACAGGGGAAGGAGGAACTCACGCTCGGTCAGAGCGCGTATGCCTCAAAGCTGTTGGAGCGGAGCGGCATGGCTGAGTGCAAGCCATACGTGACTTCGACGAAGGAGCAGTTGAAGCTGACGAAGGTCAGCACCACGGTGAAGGTGGATGCAACACTCTACCTGAGCATCATCGGCGGTCTGCACTACCTAGTCCACACGAGGCCGAACATTACGTTCGTCGTGGGCTACGTCAGTCGCTTCATGGAGGATCCCATAGAGGATCACTGGGCTACGGTGAAGCGGCTACTGCGCTAAGTCAAGGGGACGGTGGATCAGGGGATCATCTTCCCCAAGACCGGTGGGAGTAGGCTGCAGCTCACTGTGTTCAGCGATGCAGACATGGCGGGGGACATCGACGAACGACGGAGCACCTCTGACGTGCTCGTCTTCCTTAGGCCGGCTCCAATTTCATGGCTGTCGCTGAAACAGAAGGTGGTGGCGTTGTCTACATGCGAGACAGAGTACGTAGCGGCAGCCACAGCGGCGTGCCAAGTTGTGTGGCTACGCCGGCTGCTGGGCGAGCTGACCGGTGCGGAAGCTCACCCACCAGCACTGATGGTGGACAACCAGCCCGCCATCGCCCTCGCGAAGAATCTAGTTCTCCACGACCAGAGCAAGCACATCGACGTGAAGTTCCACTTCCTCAGGGACTGTGTCGATGAAGGGTAGATCGTCATCGAGTTCGTCGAAACTGGTCGGCAACTTGCGGATGTCCTCACCAAGCCGCTCGGACGTCTTCGACTCACGGAGCTGAAGGAGATGATCGACATGGAGGGGATACAAGGGATATCAGTAGGATTAGAGGAAGAATTGTTAGATAATCTACTGCTTCCTTGTGTGAACACACATCAAGGGAAGACGGCGCCGAAAAGGCTCTCTACTGTGGTATTGTAGCCGCTGTGGAAGACAGGCGCCGAACGGCTCACCTGCCTCACTGTAGCCACAACAGGGACAGGCGTAGAAGTCAGTCCTGTTGTATTATCTAGTCACTGTACCAGCATGACAGCTGTACTAGGACTAGATGGATAGAGTTGTATAAATAGTTTGTCACTGCAACTTAATAAAGAGAGTTCAGATTTGTCATCTCCCATACAAGGCTCCGGCCAATGCTGGTGTCTCTGGCTGTGTGTGTATGCTCTGTTCTCCCTCTCTTCTTCTACCTCTGACCATAGAGTGTGATCGGACAACGTCTATCGTGCTCGGCCGTGGTCGGTAAGACTGGTGAGTGGTCGACTCACCTGAGCCGGTGATCCTATGGGCTAACACATACTATAGCTTGGAGACCTGAGCCGGTGATCCTATGGGCTAACACATACTATAGCTTGGAGCTGATACGCCACAATGCTAGCTTGGCCAGGTCCTTCCGTAGAATCTTACATGTCGCATTTTTCGGTATGGAATCCACAAGAAAGACATGGTGGATCCGCTTGTAGTGCACAACCTGCATGATGACGAGTGATAACGGTTTTAGGCCCAAGCTTATAGTTGAAGCAACTCAACAAAGCTCCCTCTTCTTTCTTCGAAAAGATAACATCAATGGCAGCAAAATTGTTGTGTTGAGTCAGCAGCCAAACCTGTTTGGCAAATGGCAACAAACTCTGTGATGTGTGATTCGTGCAAGTGACTTCCTGGGCGTCTGACGATGAACACAACCGGCAACTCTCCAGCCTCATCATCGGGGTATCTGTGTTATGAAGAATAGTTAGTTAGCATGAATGTTCCATTAGTATCTTTTTCTTTTGAATGAAATATTCCATTAGTTACTAGTTCCAGAGCTGATTTCTCATGTTTTCTGGGTGTATGTATGTATGTATGTATGTATATACTTACGGGGCAACTGCGGCTTCATCGATATCTGGGTGTGTCTGAAGCAGGTTTTCGAGTTCTGCAGGAGGCACCTGAATGAAACATATACTATGCCATCAGGATTCAGGAGAGAAGGCAAGCTGACACTGAAAGTCTGTAACAGATGCTCTGCTAGGTCATGGGATTATTATTGCTAATTAGAAAATTCAAAACACTAGCAGATAGATACCTGGTAGCCTTTGTACTTAATTAATTCTTTCAGCCTGTCCACAGTGTAAATGAACCCGTCTTGGTCAATATAACAAACATCTCCTGTCCTCAACCAACCTTCACTGTCCAAGATCTCAGATGTAGAATCCTTCTCGCCAAGGTAACCTACGCTAGTGCCCAAATACGACAAAGTGTCACAGAAGTTTCAGTTTAATGTAAAGGTGATGACGAAATAATTGAGCAAGAACAGGCATCACATTATGCACTAGCAAAGTTGGAACACTTATACTGAATCAGATAGCTCCTCAAATTAACCGAGAACATATTCTCCACATGAAGGGATAGGGACCACACAGGAATGCCAACATAATTCCTTTTTTTTCCTTTTTGTGAAGTTTACATATTCTGTAAACAGATGCAAGGTTGGTAGCATATTTTCTTTGGTGGCTGAAGAAGCAAATATAGACACTCTAAAAGCTGAAACTCTTGTCAACTTATAAAACTATTGCAGGACATTGCTGGTCTGGCCATACCAAAATTCCATGAAAACGACACAGGTGCGTGCACATCTGAATCTGAATATACAATACCCCTGTGGATTCACTCAAACTATAGCTATCAGCAGGAAAAGGTCCTCATAAAAGCAACGTCATCATTTCATACGAGCAAAGTGGATACTAGTAGCATATTGTTTTACTACTGGACTAATTGCATGGTTATATGGACCTACCTTTCATTACAAAAGGGCCTCGGACCCAAAGCTCCCCTGCCACACCAGGAGGCAGGGCAACCCCTGTTTCTGGATGAACAATCCTCGCTTGGGCGCCCGATGAAAGACGGCCCACGGATCCACTTCCCGCACCTTCTTCCTCTCCAACAGGGCAGCAGAAACTGGATGTAGTCTCCGTAAGACCATACCCCTTTTGCCAATTGGAAATGTGTATAAAAAATAGTGTAATAATTCACAGACAATTCTAACTGATCAATTGAGCATTAGATTGCACTCTATGCTATGATGAGCACAAGTATACAACTGCAATTGGAAACAAGTAACAATTAGTATAATTCTAACTGACCAATTGCGCATCAGATTGCATTGTACGATGAACACATAATTGCAATTTCAAGTGATTTGTATGAACTAGTTGTTTCGATAATCTCTGAACTAAGAATCGAAAGACATGAACTTGCAGCAGTCAAACCAACCTGCACAAGGCTTACGCAACTGCAACTGAGCATCAGATTGCAGCACTCTATCTGAATTTACAATTAGTATAATTCTAACTGACCAATTGCGCATCAGATTGCACTCTACGATGAACACGCAATTGCAATTGCAAGTGATTTGTATGAACTAGTAGTTCATGAAAGACATGAACTTGCAGCAGTGAAACGAACCTGCACAAGGCTTACGCCGGGGAACTTGCGCGAGAAGCGCGCAATGAGGTCAGCCGCGACGGGCGCGCCGCCGCAGGTCACCGCCTTCAGCGTGGCCACGCGGGCAATGGCCGCCGCGTCCTCCTCGGCGGCCCGCACAATGGCCAGCAGCGCCGGCGGCGCCAGCGCGAGGCGCGTTACTCCAAACCTTGGTATATCAGGTAGGACCGCCGTGGCGTCGAACCTCCTCCTGGCCGTGTGAAGCACCAGCGTGTGCGCCGCCGACACCCCCTTGAGGCAGAGGATGAAGCCATAGATATGGAAGAGGGGCACGGCGACCATAAACACCTCCGGCCCCGGCGGCGGCGCCTGTGTGGCGGTGCAGGGCATGAGGTTGCGGTGGGTGATCACGACCGCCTTGGCGCGCCCGGTGGTGCCGGACGAGTACAGCACCGCAGCCGGGTCCGACTGCCGGACCACCGCCGCCGCCGCCGCCACGTCGTCCTCGGGCTCGTCGTGCAGGAACGAGAGGAACGTCGGGGAGTCGAGGAGCACAGTGCGTAGGCCGGGAGGGAGCTTGCCCCTGGTGCCCGCGACGGCGAAGGCGACGCGGGGGTTGGAGAGCGCGAGCAGGCGGGAGACCTCGGCAGCGGTGAGCGCCGGGTTGGCGGGGGACACGTCGGCGCCGACGGCCATGAGCGCGTAGTAGAGCACGGGGACGTGGACGCCCGCGGGCGCGAGCACGAAGGCGACGTCGCCCGGGGCGAGGCGGACACGGGCGCGGAGCGCGGCAGCGAGCGCGCGGGTCCTGGACAGGAACGCCGGGAACGGGACGGCCGCGCCGGTGCCGGCGTCGACGAGCGCCGGGCGGGGAGACGGGAGCAGCGGGTCGGGGAGGAAGGACAGCGCGAAGGCCGGGAAGGAGAGCGGGAGGTCCGGCGGAGGTAGCGGCGCCAGCGAACGCAGGCTGTGGAACGTCCTCGTGGCCGCGCAGTAGCCGCTGCGCGGGTCGATGTCGGGGTCGGACGGAGACGGCGGCATGGGTGCTGTGCTTCGCCGGGGCGGTTGGTGCGCGCGTGTACGAGTACGACGGCGACAGTGGAGAATCTAGCATTTTAACTTTAGGTACGCCGCCAAAAAAAAAAATCATATATAATTTGATAAATTAATTTTAGCAATTCAGTAACAATTATAAATTTTACAATATGATTTGGTATACATGCACTAAGTAACATGATAAGGCTTAAATTCAAGGATTAAGTTGAAACCATCTACTAAATACAATATAAATAGTTCAAAAGCCATACCGATAGTTTAAATATAGGCATAAAAGAGTACCAGAGACTTACAATGTTAATTTTTTATACTATTTTATTCGACGCTTTTCAAGGAATATGAATATCTTACTATATCTTCTTCATCAACCAGATCAACCACCGGTCTTCCACCACTAGTTCAACCTGATCAGGTGGAGGATTAGAAGGTTCAACTGACTATGAATGTTACCAAATAGCTATGAATGTAGAAAATAATTTTCTAAAAAACACGAAGAGCAAAGATTAAAATTTACCTAACCAAAATAGTGAATAAGACGATAAGTCCTGACTGGCGCAACCGTATATTCTGTAGACAGGACGTAGGAATTAGACGGCGATCCTCCAATCCAGCATTCAGAGCATGGCGGAGGACGGCATGGCACCAGGGGCCGCAGCCGGACAGAGCGTCACAGACTCACCTATCAGGCGACGCACGTGTTCCTCCGTGGCTCCTCGTCTAATCAGGAAATTCGAAGGGTCATATACGGAGCGCACATACCGGACGTTTGGACTTTGAAGAATTAGAGTTCCCTTGCCACATGGGCCGCGTCAGTGCATCATATGGGGGCCCCGTCATCATGTGATGGTGTCCACGTATGTTTTTTTTCTTTTTAACAAATACAGCATATATATAATATAATAGTATATATACTACTGCTGTCTAGTTTTACAGGGTACCCGGCATACCTGTGGCTACGCCACTGGACGGCGAGGTGGGCAGGGTGGCGGCTGGACGCTGAGGCTGCTGAATCAAGTCAAGAGACCTGCACGGCTCGAAAGGCAACTGGCCACCGGCCACGGTAGCAAAAAATAATAATAATAATAAATGTTGCGTCCGATTGCCAATCTATGATGGCCAATCAGTTCGCAGGCTTCTGCTCACGGTTGGAAAATCCAGCTTTTCTAGAAACTATGCTTTTGGGTGCAGTGGAATGAAAAGCTTACGATCGACATCTATTCTGCAAAGAATGCTGGTTGCTTCTATTTTCTGTTCTTGGGGTTCTTGATTTACTGCTGGCCTGCTGCAGAGAATGCCACTTGTTTCTATTTTCTTGAAGTTCTTGATGTACTGGTAGATTTTCTCTAATCAAGAGATCTGTCAAATTTGGTTCCAATCTGATCAATGGACTAATATGGCAGATATTTGAATTTAACTTTTTGCTGTTTAGAGTTCCACTGTTTAGTTGCCTACTATGCGCTTGCTAATTAAAATTATCTTTTAGCATTTCAGAGGAGTTCAAGACGCTGGTGGGAAAAGTACCCATCCTGAACTGAATGAAGAACTTACACTCTGCAATTCCTATTAGACTGTTATGCATTCATCTCCATATCATCTCTCCCTTTCTTTCCTAAATTTGTTATCAGTGTTGTTTTGCCGCTATCCTTTCGAAACTGAACGAAAATTGGTGGATGTGCCAAATATTTGAATTTAATTTTTGATGTTTGCAGTTCCACTACTAAAATAAAATTATGATCATATTGGTTATTGGAGACACGTTTGGAGTGGCTACGAATAATAATACTCCAGGGTACAAATTCATCAGAGTACGTAGTATCTGATATAATCTCAATCTATGCATATAATTTAAAATTCACACTTACTCAATTACTCTCAATGTCTTAAACTGATTACAAACGTGATATCTGCTAGAACTTTTATACAGTCATGGCGAGGGCGTGACACCCTGACATCACGTTGCAACTGATCTACCTACTTATCCAACAAAAAAAGACATCACATACAATGCAACTACATACTATAGCTTGGAGCTAATACGCCGCAATGCTAGCTTGGCCAAGTCCTTGCGTAGAATCTTACCTGCCGCATTTTGTGGTATGGAATCCACAAGAAAAACATGGTGGATTCTCTTGTAGTGCACAACCTGCATGACAAATTATAACGGTTATAGTTGAAGCAACTCAACAAAGCTCCCTCTTGTCTCTTAGAAAAGAAACATCTGTGGCTGCAAAATTGTTGGGTTGAGCCAGCGGCAAACCTGACTGGCGACGAATTCTTTGATATGTGATTCGTGCAAGTGACTTCCTGGGCGTCCCACGACGAACGCTACCGGCAACTCTCCAGCCTCGTCATCAGGGTATCTGTATTATGAGGAATAGTTGTTGTAATACTCCATTAGTATCTTTTTTTTTTTGAAGGATTGATTTCTCATGTTTTCTGGGTGTATTTGTACTTACGCGACAACTGCAGCTTCAACAATATCTGGGTGTGTCTGAAGCAGGCTTTCGAGTTCTGCAGGAGGCACCTGGATGAAACATATACTATACCATCAGGATTCAGGGGAGCAGGCAAGCTGACACTGCAAGTCTGTAACAGATCAGATGCTCTGATGGAGTGCTGGGTCATGATAATGCTGATTAGAAATATTCTAACAGTAGCAGATACCTGGTAGCCTTTGTACTTAATTAACTCTTTCAGCCGGTCAACGATGTAAACAAATCCGTCCTTGTCAATATAACAGAGATCTCCTGTCCTCAACCATCCTTCACTGTCCAAGATCTCAGATGTAGAATCCTCCTCGCCAAGGTAACCTACGCTAGTGCCCAAAGGGACAGAGGGTCACTGAGGTTTCAGTTTAATGTGAGGGCGATGGCGAAAATAATCGAGTAGCAACAGGCATCACGTTGTGCACTAGCAAAATTAGAACACTGATACCGAATCATATAGCTTAAATTAACTGACAACATCCACATGGAGGTACCGCATCGGAATGCCAACAAAATTCTTTTTTTTTTCTTTTTGTGAAGTTTATTTACATTTTCTGTAAACAAGTGCAAGGTTGGTGACATCTTTTCTTTGGTGGCTGAAGAAACAAATAGACACTCTAAATGCTGAAACTCTTGTCCAACTTATAAAACTCTCTTATAGGACATTACTAGTGTGGTCATACCGAAGTTATCTGAATCTGAATATACAATACCCCGTGAAGCCACTGAAACTATAGCTATCAGGACAAGGTCCTCTTAAAAGCAACGTCTTTATTTTATATGAGCAAAGTGGATTATAGCATAGTGTTTTGCTACTAAACTAATTGCATGCTGATATGGACCTTACCTTTCATTACAAAAGGGCCTCGGACCCAAAGCTCCCCTGGCACATCAGGAGGCATGGCAGCCCCTGCTTCTGGATGAACAATCTTCACTTGAACGCCCCATGAAAGACGGCCCACGGATCCAATTCGCGCGCTTTCTTCCTCCCCAACAGCACGGCAGAAACCGGCTGTAGTCTCCGTTAGACCATACCCCTTTTGCCAATTGGAAATAACAATTCGTATAATTTACAGATAATTGCAAGTGATTTGTATCAACCAGTAACGATAATCTCTGAACTAAGAATCGAAAGGCATCAACTTGCAGGAGCGAAAACAACCTGGGTAACGCTTACGCCGGGGAACATGCGCGAGAAGCGCGCAATGAGGTCAGCCGCGACGGGCGCGCCGCCGCAGTTGACCGTCTTCAGCGTGGCCACGCGGGTGGGCGCGGCCGCTGCCGCGGCCGCGTCCTCCTCGGCGGCGCGCACGATGGCCAGCAGCGCCGGCGGCGCAAGCGCGAGGCGCGTCACGCCGAACCTCCCCATCGCAGCTAGCACCGCCGCGGCGTCGAACCTGGCCCTGGCCGTGTGCAGCACCAGCGTGTGCGCCGGCGACGCCGCCCTGAGGCAGAAGGTGAAGCCGTAGATGTGGAAGAGCGGCACGGCGAGCATGAGCGTCTCCGTCGCCGCGGGCGCCCGCGTGACGTTGGAGGCGATGATGTTCCGGTGGGTGAGCACGACCGCCTTGGCGCGCCCCGTGGTGCCCGACGAGTACAGCACCGCCGCCGGGTCCGACTGCCGGACCACCACCAATTCCGCGCCCGTGCCGTCCTCGGACTCGTCGTGCAGCAGGAACGAGAGGAACGTCGGGGAGTCGAGCAGCACGGTGCGGAGACCCGGAGGGAGCTTGCCCCTGGTGCCCGCGACGGCGAACGCGACGCGCGGGTTGGAGAGCGCGAGCAGGCGGGCGACCTCGGCGGCGGTGAGGGACGGGTTGGCGGGGGAGACGACGGCGCCGACGGACATGAGCGCGTAGTAGAGCACGGGGACGTGGACGCCAGCCGGCGCGAGCACAAACGCGACGTCGCCCGGGGCGAGGCCGACGCGGGAGCGTAGCGCGGCGGCGAGCGCGCGGAGCCTGGAGAGGAACGTCCGGAACGGGACGGACTCGCCCGTGCCCGCGTCGACGAGCGCCGGGCGGGACGGGGCCGTGGGCGCGGGGAGCGGGGACGGGAGGAAGGATAGGGCGTAGGCCGGGAAGGAGAGCGGGAGGTCCGGTGAAGGCAGCGGCGGCTCCGGCGTGCGCAGGCTGTGGAATGTCTTCGCGGACGCGCAGTAGCCGCTGCGCGGGTCGATGTCGGCGTCGGACGCAGACGGACGCGGCATGGACGCTTCGCCGGGGCGGTTGGTGCGCGCAAGTGGCGGGGCGGCGGATGGCCGCTGCGGCTGAGAGGCGGTGAGCTGAGGCTAAGGCTTAGTTCCCAATTTGGCACTACACAAAAAGAAAATTCTTCGTCACATCAAATTTATGGTATATTCATAAAATACTAAAAATAGATGAAATTAAAAACTAATTACACAGTTTAGTTATACTTTGCGAGACGAATATTTTGAACCAAATTAGTCAACGGTTGGATAATTATTACCAAATACAAACGAAATGCTACAGTAGAGAATCTAACACTATAGAAACTTTACACATCTAAATTTCAGCCAACTAAACGCGCCCAAGGGCTAAGGCTGTGAGGCTGCTAGATAGAATAGTAGGAGAGGAGTCGCTAGCGTGCCGCGTCACTCGACGCTTGGACATGTTTTCTATTCTCGTTCACTTTGCAAAAAAAAAAAGCGAACTTGATGAATAGTATCATTTTCGTCTTATTTGATAAAGATTGTTCAATCGTGGACCAACTAGATTCAAAAGATTCATCTTGTGATTTCCAACTAAACTGTGTAATTAGTTATTTTTTTTACCTACATTTAATACTCCATATAAGCAGCTAAACATTGATGTGATGGAAAGAGAGTGAAAAAATTTGAAATTTGGATGACATCTAAACAAGGCCCTATAGTACCAAGATGGAAACAAACTTCCATTCTACCACTTTGTGCAGGCAACTTGCACTTGCAGGGCACAGTTGCAGCAACAAATTCAGGTCACGCTCCTTCCATGACAGAAGGACCGATGTTTATGTAGTGTATGTAAACCCATAGCAGGGCACAGTTGCATTGCTAATTAGTATGGTTGGATATTAGTTGTGTCGCTTGCATTTTCAGGTTTCTGGTTTTGGCACTAAAATTCTGACATTCTGAATCGATCTACCATGAAATTTTCTTCCTACATAAATATTTGGAGATCTTTAAGAGAAGCCTGGCTTGTTGAATGCAAATCGCAGTAATGGTAAGCTGTTAATCCAAGACTAGTGCTTACTCGTAGAGAGCTAGAGGCGTAACCTACAGGACAAAACCCTTTTGTAGAACTTCAAACATATGTGGATAAAAGACTTTTGTAGAAAAAAAATGTTTTCCTCCCTAAACTATAGCCATAATTTAGGTTTTCTCATCGAATTCCAAATGTGAGCAAGCTATCTCTATTCAACTTTCAAAACCATTTAAATTACCCCTTCTTGTTTCGGTTACAGGTGATTTCCAAGATGGTTCCGTTACATTTTAGTTAAAAAATAATCGCATGCTAAAGTTTTTAAACCAGAAAAAAAAATCTATAAATTTCTAAAATTCCAAGAGAATCATAGTAGGTAGCTAGATTGGAACACAGTGAACCCAAACAAGTATTCAGAGCTCATGAAAAAAACATATCTAGAAGCCAATGGCGGAGCCAAAGCCCAGCCACCCTGGGCCGGTGCCCCCGGGCTCAACAAAACCTGGCACCTGCATGCTCCAATAAGAATTGCTAGCATCGCATGTATTCCAGCTGGTTACTGTCGTTCCTGTTTTTCCTTTTCTAAAATCTACATGTTCATGAAGATGATGCTAGGATCCTTGGCAGCCGAATAAACAAAACAAATCAAATTGTTTACTATTCAGGCGCCATGAATTCCCTCTTTATTAAATAGTAATATAATATCAACTTAAAATTAACGTCGTCGGAACCCACTACACTAGCTAGAACCTGTACTAGAAAGATGGATCGGCTTAAAACTAACGTGGTTTTCTAGTTTTGCTTTCATATACAATGCTCTATATCACGTGGTAGGTCCTATTTGGCAGGGCTTCGGCTCTAGCTTCTCGCGGCTCCATACAAGAAGTCCAGCTAAACGGTGTAGGGTTGAAATGGCGGACTAGAGGGAAGAGGTAAATAGTCATTTCTATAAACAATCGCGTCGGCTAATCGTAACAAGTGCGGAATTAAAACTATCGGTCTAGCCAAGACTACATCCCTCTATCTAGGTTATCAAGCAACTTGAAAAGATCCTAAACAAGCAACTAAGGTGCCGGACTGGCTAGAGCTCACATAACCAATTCTAGGAGCATGGTCACACAAACATATGCCACTAGTACTTCAAGCACGAAAGAGCTCCTACACAACTAGTAAGCGAAAGCACAAAGCTCCTAAGCTCACTAGCAATGTTCAACAACAAGATAACTAATGCCAAATTAGAGAGCGCAAATTACTTAGCTACACAAACTAAGCAATGTGACTAATAAGGTTACTAAAACCAAATTAGTCACGCAAGAGAACTACTTCTATGCTACACAAGCAAGAAGGTAACTAGCAAACTACTAAAGCTAAACTAGTCACAAGAGAAACTACACAAAGCACAATGTAAATGAAAGTAATACAAGCTTGTGTTGCGCGGAATGCAAACCACCGAGAAGATGAAGACAATGTTGACACGGTGATTTTCTCCCCAGGTTCACTTGGTTGTCACCAAGCTACGTCCCCGTTATGTCGACCGCTCACTTGGTGGTTCAGCGGCTAATTGGCATCACCCGCCAAGCCCGCACATCGGGTACCGCAAGAATCTACCCTGAAATTAAGGGTAGCTCAATGACACGCTTTACTAGAGTTGCTCTTCGCGATCCCCGTGGGTGAGCACAATCCCCCTCACAAATCCTCCTCTAGAGCACCGCACAATCTTCTCGCTTGCTTCAACGAAGTCGCAAGCCACCAAGCCGTCTAGGAGGTGGCAACCTCCAAGAGTAACAAGCACCACCGACTTACAACTCGATCACCTAGTGCCACTTGATGCAACCTCATGATGCAATCGTACTAGAATCGCTCACTCACTCGATCGGATGATCATTATCAAGCACAAGTGACTTGGAGGGCTCCCAAGCACTCCCCAAGCATGGACACTCAGTCCCAAGGGTGCTCAACCAACCAAATGCCCAAGCTCCACCTCTATTTATAGCCTCCAAGCCAAATAGAGCCGTTGGAGCAAAACTACACTTTCTGTGAGGGCAACAGACATGGTGGTGTGGTCACCGGACATGGGGTGGCATGCCCCCAATGGTCGAATTCCAATGACTATTTCAACTAGCCGTTGCAGACCTGGCACCGGACAGGCAAGGGCGGTGCACCGCCCAAGGGTGGCGGTGCCCCCGATGGTGCTCGTGTCTGTTTTCCTCCCTCTCTGGATTAATAGAGCGGTGCACCAGACATAGGGTGGCAGTGCCTATGGCGGTGACCCCCTTAGCCCAACACCGAAAATGCTAGCCTTGGGAAAAACACGACAGTGGCACCGGACAACACCCAGCGGTGTACCGTCCATGCCATGGCAGTGTACACCGTCACGTCCGGTGACCACCCTGACTCCAGCTGCGCTCTGCCAAGTCTAGGTGGGCACCGCCCTAGGGACGGCGGTGCCAACCCCCAACATGCTACTCTTGGCCTCGACCAGCCGGGCACCGCTATAGGGGTGGCGGTGCACTGGACAGGGGGTGGCGGTGCCCCTAGGGCACCACTATGAGCCTGATTTCGTCTCTTTTTCTTCACCAACTTCTTCACCTTTGCAAATGTGCTAATACCACCAAGTGATCACCACCTTGTGCACGTGTGTTGGCTTTTCACAAATATTTTTCCAAAGGATTAGCACTCAATTCATCACGCCACTTGATCCTAACACGTATGCAAAGTTAGATCGCTCAAGTGGCACTAGATGATCGATATGCAAATAAGTTTGCCCCTCTTGATAGTTCAGCCATCTATCCTAAACCTGGTCATTAACTTCTCTATACGCCTATGACCGGTAAAATAAAATACCCTAGGTTATACCTTTGCCTTGCTCATTCCATTCTATCTCCTCCATTATTGATGCAACAAATGCACCAACCAATCACCAAATGATATGATCCACTTCATATCATCACGTGACCGTATTGGTTCATTATCGATCTTGACTTTACTTGCTTTTCACTGTTGCTTTGGTCTATTGACGCCAACTCATCACTCAACTTGCCCTTCACACTTGCAACCGGTCCATCGAGCCAAGTCTTGTCTTGATCTTCTCAACCTTGATCATATGACTCCATGTCATGTCTCATATACAATGAGCTCCTTCATCATATGTGTGAGCTTTGCAACATCTCCAAGCCATTTTACCTCCATGGCAAAGGCTGCTCACACATGATGTACCTATGGACTAATCACTTGTGTATCTCACATTAAACACAATTAGTCCACCTAGGTTGTCACTCAATTACCAAAACCAACCAAGGACCTAGCAAAGGTTGCTCACACATGATGTACCTGTGGACTAATCACCTATGTAACTCACATTAAACACAATTAGTTCACCTAGGTTGTCACTCAATTACCAAAACCAAACAAGGACCTTTCAAATAGGCATCTACAAAATGTCTCCTTGCTAAGAGCCCAGAGGAGTTGGAGCCATTTTTTTATAGAGGATCCAGAGCCACAAAAATGTATCTTTCTCCAATTTTTCCTCAAAAATCTCCTATAAATTATTACAAAATTTCTACTGAAGCTTGAAAGCATCTAGGCCCCTAGTTGGGTTTCGGTGATTAATGATGATATGAGATTACTATGACTAATGTGTGTTTCGTAGAGGCAATTTGAGTTAGATCATGGTAATAGAAATTGATTGGGCAATCATGGTTGTCATGCCCCTATCGATGGAAATCATTGTAGTTTTCAAAGGATGGACGATAAGGTTAAGGACGGACTAGTTCTAAGTGTCGTTTGGCATTGGAGAGACACTTAGAGTAGTTTAGGACTTTGTTTTTCCTTTGGCCGTACTATTAAGGGGGGTATGGACTAGTAGCTTGACCTAGGTGAGTCTAATGGATTAGGTGTGATACACACTTGTCAAACTTAGCACTAGGTAGCTCAAGAATAGCCCTAAGATCGATAGAAGTTAACTTCATTCACAAAGGATTTCAAAGTGGAAGTGAATGGAGGGTCAAATGACTGACCGAACGCTGGTTTGGTTGTGACTAGACGTAGCTTAGCGAGTCCGGTCAGTTCATTTGATCGGTAGCAGTAGTCAGAGTGCGATCGGACGCTGAACAGAGAAATGACCGGACTCTGGCTACCAACGTCCGATCAACATCAATAAGGTTCTAGAGAGGTTTTATGATGACCGGACGTGTCTGGTGGGTGCTGACCAGACACAGATCTAAGTCCGATCAGAGCAAATGGCTCTTTCTGACATGCTGACGTGTTACACTGACCAGAGCGTCCGGTCACCTTGACTAGTGCGTCCAGTCAGCCTAATACTTGTTGAGTTGGACCTCAACCATTATGTTTTGAATGGGAGGGTATAAATACATATCCCACTCATCCATTTGAGGTCTCTTGCCCATTTATTCAGCTGAGAAACACCTTTGGGGAGCAAGGGACAGCAAGAGCCTAGTGGGGTGATTGAGATTTGATAATCCAAGATTAAGGACCTCATTAGTGCATAGGTGTAACACCCTCGGTGTTACACTGTACCATTTTTGCTAAAACATTGCATGTACATCATGTTTATATGATAGTGTATGAATTATAGAGTGTAAATCAATTTCTTTGGCTCAAAACGTTCATCGGAAACGCGAAACGAATGTTATGTTTCATGTCGCGTTATATCACTTAGGGTTCTAAATGAATTTTTATTAAACGAAAATGCTATAGAACGTGTATGCGGCACTTTAATAAAGTTGGTAGTACAAACTTCGTAGGTGGTGGTGAAATACTTGCGGTCGAGAATGGGATTCGCTAGCTAGCATACTTGATAGCTTGGAAATCAAATTCGACGCGAAACCGATAAGAACTTAGTCAATTTTCGTAAGTCGGAAAAGGATTCGACGAAGCTAAGTTCGACATTTTTTGTAGGAAATTTGGGTTAAGCAATGGTAGGGTATTAGGGCTTGTTTCAGTAGTTTAACGTACCCTCTTGAGTGTAGAAAAATTGGTTTAGCAATTGGATCACCGAGTTGGGTTTTAGGACCGCTTTGAAAAGCGTGCATGGCACGTTTCTAGGCGGTTGCAGCACCTGGGGCGCGGTCACCGTGCCTCGGTTGGCATCGCCGCGCGCCCCCGTGTGCACCCATGCGCATCGTCGCGCAGGCTTTGCACCGCCGCTGCTGTCTGCCTCACTGGATCCTCGCGCGGCTGCTAGCCCCAGTCACGAGCGTTGGGTCACCGTGTGCGCTATCTCCACCAGCGTTGCGTCCGTCTACGTCACTGTGCTGCCATCCCATCACCGCTTGCCCGTGTTCGCCGCGGTTATCTCAGCTGTGCCCTAAGCACGTGGCCATGTGGCTGGTGTCTGGGCCATCCTTGGTCTGGCCATGGCTGGCCTGTGGCTTGGGCAGTACCGACTACTGTCGCGCGGTGCCACGGTTGCTCACCGTCGCGTCGTGCTGCGCTCCAACCACCGCAGCCATGCAGCCACTGCTACTGCTGACCCATCATGGCTGCACGCGCGTGGCCTTGCCCCGCCTGCTTTGCCATCACATCGGCGCTCGATTTGCGATGCTATGCTGTGGCCTCTCCCTTGGCCGGCGCCGTCCACTGCGGCACAAAGGACCGAGCCACCGTCGGCTTGCTAATAATGGCATTGTGGCCAAACCGTTCCTGTGCGTGCTTAACTGGTTCCCCATCGCCCTGTATCACGTGTGCAATTGTGCTTTGAGTGACAGTTGCATCCCGCCATAGCAACATCGCGCCAAGTCTTGCCGGTCGTCCCCTGTTCCTCTATCGCCTTGGTCGCCGGAACCACGCTTGCAATTCAACCTGGTGGAGCTGCCTCGGTCCAATTAGCTCCATCCATAGCTTCACGGTGTAGTCAGCCAGCCACCCGACCCCATCGCACCATGATCCATGCTGTGCCATGCTCCAATTTGGAGTTTTCCTCTCGCTGGGTCATTAAGACCGCCATGGCACGCGTCGACGCCAAAGCCCCAATTCAGAGCTCATCTTGTTCAATTCGTTACACCTCTAACTTTGCCTCCACCTGCTCATCACTCTACACACCTTTGCCTAATCGCTACCACCACCTAGCCACCCCTAGCACAACCTTGCCACCGCCATGCGCCATCGTACCATTCGTGCGCACGTGGCCAGCTCGGCTCGGGCCGTCTCCGATCAGTCCACCATGTCTGGTAGGTTTGGGGTGAGTCTCTCATGCCCATTCTTGAGCTCGTTCATGTTGTCTATGCCTTGGCTCACGAGAACGTGGTCGCCATCGCAAGAAGGAGTCCGCCACCATGGAGGGAGCTCAAGACAGCATCTCTATTCCCCACATCATCCCCCAATGCTTCGAGTTTGCGCCTAGGTGAGCATCAGCTTGATATTGGGGGCGGGGAGGTGCTGGTCTGGCCGGCGTAACCACCCCGTGCCAGCGCCGCCGCGTCGGTGCGCACGCGTGGGTGCCAAGGGTGTCACCGTTGTGAAGACAGGTTCTTCCAAGGGTTTATCTACGAAGTAGCTGACTGTAGGAATAGTGTCGTGGGTCTCAAGGTGATTCGTCGATAGGTCAGGGTCGTTTTCGTAAAACAACCGAAGCGCGCGGGCCTCCCCGTAGCGGGCCGCCGTCGCGTGGATGGGCTGTGCCCGCGTTGGGCTACGCCGGTGCGTTGCGTGTGCACGCGCGTTCATGCTGGACTGGGCCGAGCCGTTCGCGCTTGGGCCGCCCGGTGGAATGTGTTTTTTCAATTTCCAACAAAGTTATAAATGCTTATTCAATTTAGTTTTGAGCTGAACTTTGATAAATTGTAGTAAATCTTATAGATGTCCAAAAATAGTGAAATAAAATTTGTTAGGTTCACAAAAATGCTATCTATCTGTTGGTATAGTTAGTTTATAGTTAGTTGTGATACTAATAGGCTCATAAATTCAAATTAGAGAGCTTAGTATTATGTAGATTAATATTTATAGGAATTTTTGTGGCAAATTGATGATAGTTTTAGCCATGAAATTTTTACAGTAGGATCATTAGATTATTATGTACTCACTATAATTTTTGTAGCACAAGAGTAGGTTGATAAATAGAATAGCTAGTACCCCTTGTTTTATCATATGTAGAGTAAATCGGTATTAAGAGTAAGAATACCTTTAGTTGCTAAGATAATATATGTCATACTTCATACTTGTTAGTGGTAACAGTAGGTAACTTAGCACCTTAGTCAGTAGAGCTAGTTTAGTAGCTTGACAAATGTATTCGTATTTTAAGAGTTGTTGTTGCCATATTATTAAGTGTTGCATCATTATTTCATGCATGTAGATCTCGAGTTGATAGAGTTCGTGCCCGTGGACGAACATGATTATGAGGAAGTCATTGAGGAGTACGAGGAGGAGATCCGAGTATGAGGAGGAGATCCTCGTGCAGGAGGAAGCCCCGGAGCCTGTTGGTGCTGACTTTGTTGACCCACCGCCTGCCCAAGGCAAGCCCCGGTGCATAACCCATATTTTTAATGATCAATGAATATATATATGATGTGCATTTATGTTACAGGCATTTTATAGAAACTACATGCATAAATATATCTACCCATAAGTCCTACTAGTATAGGCCGAGTAGCTGCTATGCTCAGGATTTCGGTAGCTTAAGTAACCTGTTGTTACTCACAATAGGTGAAAATTATGATCCCTCATGATAAAATGGTGGAAAGGAAAATGGTGATCGGGCAGAGATATGGTTTGGGTATTGGTGGGTGTAAGAGATTGTGTCCTGCGACCAACAGGGCATAGTTTGGTTACACTTTTTCCCTGTCTATATCAGTTAAGAACCGGCCGTTGCAGAAGGCTCTAGGCAAGTCACAGATTTATTATCCCGAGCACATACTTAGGTATGGGCGTAGGGAAGATTTGTTACTCTCTTGTCGTGGGTTCCGGCTCTTTTTGGACCGACTGATTAGAGGCGGGGATGGTGGAGGTCCTTGCACCGCACTAAGTCTAGGACTTAGGAGCGGGGGCTTAGAGTCCTAGTTTGGACGGGGACCTGGACCCATGACAGGAGGGTGATGGGTTGGTCCTGCTTGTGCCTAGGGTATAAGCGGGGCATGTGTTTTCGGGGTACCCAGCTGGGGGCATTGATTCACGAATAGTCGGCATTTTGGTATGGCTTGTCTACGGTTTAGCATCATAATTGGTGCTTACATAGAATGACTAGATAATAAATTAATATGGTTGTAAATAATAACATAAATAAGGACTCACTATTAGTATTGCTTTCTACAAAAGGTAACCAGCAAACCATAAAACTTTGCATACCCCTTGGAGTCAGGAAACTATTCCCATTAGTCGAATAAGTCTTGCAAGTACATTGTGTACTCAGAGTTTATTTACCCCTGTTGTAGGTAATGCTTGAGGAGTACCATTGTGTGAAGGATTCTTCTGGTGGACACAGACAGATCCTTGTTCCTTATCGCTAGATGTTTATTTTTATTCTGCTATTTAATATTCCGCCCTCTGACTTTGGAAATGTAATAATGTACTTTTTACGCACTCTGGATGTATGAAATGGATTAAGTATTGTAACTCGTTCTTATTATTGGATCCTTAGGGAAAAATATGAATCTTTTGGGTCCTCCCTTGGGGTGTGCCCGATGGAATCCGCCTGCTGTAGCTCGCTTTCGGTGTGCTTAGTGTCTGGTGGAAGACGAGCGCCTCCGTAAGTGCATTATTTCGGGCGGTTCTGCCACAATAGGGAGTAGCAAGTGTGCATCCACCTTTCTCATTAGGCTTGTCTCGGTCAAGTGAGAGTTTGTGCTTGTTACTCTTGGTGATCGCCATCACCTAGATGGCTCGGTGGTGGTTAGGAGCTTGGTGATCATCCGGCGGAGCTTGTGGATGACCCAAGTCATGTTGTGAGCGGTTGTGGGCGATTCACCGCGATGAAGTGTCAAAGAATCAGCCCATAGAAAGCACTTGATTCTTGCGTGGATCAAGGGAGAGCTACACCCTTGCGTGGGTGGTCCAATGAGGACTAGTGGGGAGTGGCAACTCTCTGATACATCGGGAAAACATCGCCGTGCTCCTTTCCATCTCTTTACTTTGAGCATTTATATTTGAGCAATTCATTTCATGTCTTTATATTCCTAGAATTGCCATGCTAGAGTAGGATTGGAACCTAGGGTGCAAAACTTTTGTGTGGCGGAACAATAGAAATACATTCTAGGCACTAGGGGTGAAATGGGCTAAGTGTAGGGCTTAATTATTGCAAAAAAAAAATAGAATTAGCCCAATTCACCCCCTCTTGGGCATCTTGATCCTTTTAAAGCAGTTTTTGCCAAACGTTTTCCAAAACAACTTCTACTCCACCAAAAAAGCTACTTCACATGAGGAGCCAGAGCCATCTTAAGAGGAGGGAGGAGTCGGAACCCTCCTAAACAGGTCCTTAATATTATGTGGGTCCTTAATATTTTGAAACCTTTCTACAACAAAAACATGTGATGCGTCCAATCATGCATTTATTAGACATTGATTTATGTTGCATTCACGTTGAAGCATGTTGCATTCACGCTAGTTGCACGTTGCATCTCATAATTTTGTTGCGAGAAGTTGTTAAAACACATTTAGACATCAATTGAAATGTTCAGGAAAGTTTTTATGTTTTTGTAGATATTTATCATTTCCCTAAAGCTAAATCTTACTTCTGTAAGATTCTAGATATATTTTGATGAGCTCTAATTTTTTTGGGTTTATTATGTACAAATCTATCCATATGATTTCTCTTGGATTTTTTAGAAGCTGATATAATCTTTGTGGTTTATTAGAAACCTTATCAAGTGTTGCCATATTTTCCTTGGTGAGAATTTGGGCCACTGTGCTCTGCTAGTGTGACTAAGGAGTTCAAGGTTAATGCTCATGTAATTTTCCTTTCTGCCCAAGCTGTCCATCCTTACATACCGCTCCAACATTCTAATGTTGTGTAGTTAAGGAAAGCCTCCTGAGGTAACACTAACCTATTTAATACATATTTATCTAGGAAGAAGTGGATGGCGAGGCAGAGAATGGAGGGGAAGGTGAAGGCGAAAGTTTGGGGCAAGTTGGAATGGAAGAGGAAAGTGAAGGTGAAGCTCATCGTGCCGATCTTGATCAAGGAGAAAGTGATGGGGACAAAGTCCACAGCTCCCCAGAAAGAGAGCTTGATGACCAGAGGATGGAACCTGATGCAAGAGGAATGATAGTGAAGATGAAGGCTACCAGCAGAGGACAGTATGTAGTAGAAGAAGGGGAGTTATTGCCCCTGAATCGGAGGGATCTGAAGATAATTACTATGCTGATGGAGCTCAAGAAGATGAGGAACCTTGCCAAACAAGGAAACAAAGGTTAGGAGGGAAAAACATAATGCTACATATCAAAGTATACATCAGTATCTGTTTTAGGCTTTACAATTTTTAGTACCCAATTCAATGGTTCACAAATGTTTAGTTATTTGGGCAATTACTTTATCATCATACACACTCTTTGTTTATTCTGACTTTTTCCTAATCTTGTAGTTGTCTGTAAGAGTTATAATCTTATTATTATGTAGCTCTCCGATGGAGGAAGAAAGAGATCATGAAGTAGTTCACGATGTGTTTGGTGAGAGTGATGAAGATGAACCAGCTCCATATCGCACTAGGCATGAAATTGATGAAGAATCTCATGTAAGATTCACTCATGTTTGCTGCCCTTTCTATTTGCCGATTTTAGGTAAGAAGTATGGATAGTCACGTTAATAAAGATTCAAAGTGTGTAGCAGAATCCTTCATCAGGCTTGCCCCTAAAGCTTTTCATTTTTATTTGAAGTTCCTGCTTGAAATTATGTCTCTAGATAGCTACGATCTGCTACATAGCATGTTAGTTTTAACAGAACATAAATGCAGGTTAGCATGCAGAGAATAGACTCAGCAAATTCAATATTTTGTCTTCCTTTAACCTTCAGTGTTTCACCTCACATATATGGATCTGAGATATTTTAAGTTCCCATGAGAGCATTTCTTGTTGTGACTTGATATGTCTGAATTCTAAATGGAAGCTATGTTTACTCTTCATGTATCGCTACATGAGTATTGATCCACACTCCTTCAGCTTTGAGAAATATTCACCTGCTATCTTTTTCTATTGTATTTTCTTTTTCAAACTCCTCTTGTGCTTAATAAAATTTCTTTTCCTTTTGTAGAGATCTCCCATGGAGGATGAAGGCCAGTATGAGAAGGGCATGCAACCAGATGACATTGTGGCTGATGAAGATATGCGATATGAATCTGATGATAATCGTAAACTGAAACCAAAAGAGAGACCAGTCGGTCCATCGCTAGACTTGGTGGTTCCATTTAAGCAACCACTAACTGAACCAGACAAAGAGAGTTATTTATTGTCATATGATGATACATTTAATCAATCTTTGGCCACATACCATTGTTGTCCTTTTCTAATGAGACAATTTCATGTTGTACATTATTGATGTTTATCATTTGATTGTTGCTCTTAATTTGAAATTTTCATGTTTTTGGGGCATGTAGTTTAATAAAGCTTTTTATGAGTTTATAGGCTACTATGTATTGCCTTCTTTGTGTCCAAGAATTTAATGTCTTTTAATACTGTATCATGTTTTATCTTGCTATATCTGCATTATATTGTTTAATATTCCTTGGTATCTACGATGTTACCATCTGCTGCTTGTTACATAGATGATGTTCTCTAGTTACATACACCTTGCTACCTAGCTAGTGTAATTTTAGTGAAGAAGCATCGAACTTGATCATTTGGCTGAGCACTTCGCTTATACTTGTCCAAAAGAGCATGCGTATGGTTGCTGTTCTCTTTATGTTAAATCTGATAATATAGCAAACATGTTGTATTTGGAACTTTCCATGCTTGGCTAGGAATTTTATCATCCACGATCAAAGGTTTGTGCTTTTGTAGCTACTCACATATGTATTGATCACTAATTGTTTCCTATTTTGTAGATGAATGTGATCAAGGTATCAAACATTATGGGGAACAACCCTAAACCCTTTGATCCAAAAACATATGGGGGGTACAGTCGGTGCGAATTTGTTTGAATTCTACTGAGATGAGTCGCGCTTGATCCATTTTTTGGCTGTGTATGCAGAGAGGTTGATGGATACATGATTTTGTTTGCCTCATTTTCTCCCCAAGTCCAGTCGTCTGTACTATGAAATCCAAACACTAGGACAAGAAAAAACAAATTCGAGTTTCAGGTTCACAAGGTCCATGTGCTTCGTCGCATTTACAAGAGGATAGCACATGTTTTCTCTGTTATGTTTTGCTATATGAGTTTCATTGCTACTCAGTTTAGTTGATTTCTACACTCAGCGCACCAAGCTGCAAATTACTAAACTGTAAATCTATTTACATTTTGGGGAATTTCAAGTGGTACTAATTGATCTTAACAACACTGGCCCTATCTTGGCGTGAATTTGGGCCACTATGCTCTGCTAGTGTCACTAAGGAGTTCAAGGTTAATGCTCATGTAATTTTCCTTTCTACCCAAGTTGTCCATCCTTACATACTGCTCCAACATTCTAATGTTGTGTAGTTAAGGAAAGCCTCCTGAGGTAACACTAACCTATTTAATACATATTTATCTAGGAAGAAGTGGATCGCGAGACAGAGAATGGAGGGGAAGGTGAAGGCAAAAGTTTGGGGCAAGTTGGAATGGAAGAGGAAAGTGTAGGTGAAGCTCATCGTGCCGATCTTGATCAAGGAGAAAGTGATGGGGACAAAGTCCATAGCTCCCCAGAAAGAGAGCTCGATGACCAGAGGATGGAACCTGATGCAAGAGGAATGGATAGTGAAGATGAAGGCAACCAGCAAAGGACAGTATCTAGCAGAAGAAGGGGAGTTTTTGCCTCTGAATCGGAGGGATCTAAAGATAATTACTATGCTAATGGAGCTCAAGAAGATGAGGAACCTCGCCAAACAAGGAAACAAAGGTTAGGAGGGAAAAACATAATGCTACATATCAAAGTATACATCAGTATCTGTTTTAGGCTTTTCAATTTTTAGTACCCAATTCAATGGTTCACAAATGGTTAGTTATTTAGGCAATTACTTTATCATCATACACACTCTTTGTTTATTCTGACTTTTTCCTAATCCTGTAGTTGTCTGTAACAGTTATAATCTTATTATTATGTAGCTCTCTGATGGAGGAAGAAAGAGATCATGAAGTAGTTCGCGATGTGTTTGGTGAGAGTGATGAAGATGAACCAGCTCCATATCGCACTAGGCATGAAATTGATGAAGAATCTCATGTAAGATTCACTCATGTTTGCTGCCCTTTCTATTTGCCGATTTTAGTTAAGAAGTAAGGATAGTCACGTTAATAAAGATTCAAAGTGTGTAGCAGAATCCTTCATCAGGCTTGCCCCTAAAGCTTTTCATTTTTATTTGAAATTCCTGCTTGAAATTATGTCTCTAGATAGCTATGATCTGCTGCATAGCATGTTAGTTTTAACAGAACATAAATGCAGCTTAGCATGCAGAGAATAGACTCGACAAATTCAATATTTTATCTTCCTTTAACCTTCAGTGTTTCACCTCACATATATGGATCTGAGATATTTTAAGTTCCCATGAGAGCAATTCTTGTTGTGACTTGATATGTCTGAATTCTGAATGGAAGCTATGTTTTCTCTTCCTATCTTGCTACATTAGTATTGATCCACACTCCTTCAGCTTTGAGAAATAGTCACCTGCTATCTTTTTCTATAGTATTTTCTTTTTCAAACTCCTGTTGTGCTTAATAAAATTTCTTTTTCTTTTGTAGAGATCTCCCGTGGAGGATGAAGGCCAGTATGAGAAGGACATGCAACCAGATGACGTTGTGGCTGATGAAGATATGCGATATGATTCTGATGATAATCTTGAACTGAAACAAAAAGAGAAACCAGTCGGTCCACCGCTAGACTTGGTGGTTCCATTTAAGCAACCACTAGCTGAACCTAACAAAGTGAGTTATTTATTGTCATATGATGATACATTTAATCAATCTTTGGCCACATACCATTATTGTCCTTTTCTGATGAGACAATTTCATGTTGTACATTATTGATGTTTATCATTTGATTGTTGCTCTTAATTTGAAACTTTCATGTTTTTGGGGCATGTAGTTTAATAAAGCTTTTTATGAGTTTATAGGCTACTGTGTATTGCCTTCTTTGTGTCCAAGAATTTAATGTCTTTTAATACTGTATCATGTTTTATCTTGCTATATCTGTATTATATTGTTTAATATTCCTTGGTATCTACGATGTTACCATCTGCTGCTTGTTGCATAGATGATGTTCTCTAGTTATATACACCTTGCTACCTGGCTAGTGTAATTTCATTGAAGAAGCATGGAACTTGATCATTTGGCTGAGCACTTCGCTTATACTTGTCCAAAAGAGCATAAGTATGGTTGCTGTTCTCTTTATGTTAAATCTGATAATATAGCAAACATGTTGTATTTGGAACTTTCCATGCTTGGCTAGGAATTTTATCATCCACGATCAAAGGTTTGTGCTTTTGTAGCTACTCACATATGTATTGATCACTAACTGTTTCCTATTTTGTAGATGAATGTGATCAAGGTATCAAACATTATGGGGAACAACCCTAAACCCTTTGATCCAAAAACATATGGGGGGTACAGTCGGTGCGAATTTGTTTGAATTCTACTGAGATGAGTCGCGCTTGATCCATTTTTTTGGCTGTGTATGCAGAGAGGTTGATGGATACATGATTTTGTTTGCCTCATTTTCTCCCCAAGTCCAGTCGTCTGTACTATGAAATCCAAACACTAGGACAAGAAAAAACAAATTTGAGGTTCAGGTTCACATGGTCCATGTGCTTCGTCGCATTTACAAGAGGATAGCACATGTTTTCTCTGTTATGTTTTGCTATATGAGTTTCATTGCTACTCGGTTTAGTTGATTTCTACACTCAGCGCACCAAGCTGCAAATTACTAAACTGTAAATCTATTTACATTTTGGGGAATTTCAAGTGGTACCAATTGATCTTAACAACACTGGCCCTATCTTGGTGAGAATTTGGGCCACTGTGCTCTGCTAGTGTCACTAAGGAGTTCAAGGTTAATGCTCATGTAATTTTCCTTTCTACCCAAGCTGTCCATCCTTACATACTGCTCCAACATTCTAATGTTGTGTAGTTAAGGAAAGCCTCCTGAGGTAACACTAACCTATTTAATACATATTTATCTAGGAAGAAGTGGATGGCGAGGCAGAGAATGGAGGGGAAGGTGAAGGCGAAAGTGAGGGGCAAGTTGGAATGGAAGAGGAAAGTGAAGGTGAAGCTCATCGTGCCGATCTTGATCAAGGAGAAAGTGATGGGGACAAAGTCCATAGCTCCCCAGAAAGAGAGCTCGATGACTAGAGGATGGAACCTGATGCAAGAGGAATGGATAGTGAAGATGAAGGCTACCAGCAGAGGACAGTATCTAGCAGAAGAAGGGGAGTTGTTGCCTCTAAATCGGAGGGATCTGAAGATAATTACTATGCTGATGGAGCTCAAGAAGATGAGGAACCTCGTCAAACAAGGAAACGAAGGTTAGGAGGGAAAAACATAATGCTACATATCAAAGTATACATCAGTATCTGTTTTAGGCTTTACAATTTTTAGTACCCAATTCAATTGTTCACAAATGTTTAGTTATTTGGGCAATTACTTTATCATCATACACACTCTTTGTTTATTCTGACTTTTTCCTAATCCTGTAGTTGTCTGTAACAGTTATAATCTTATTGTTATGCAGCTCTCCGATGGAGGAAGAAAGAGATCATGAAGTAGTTCGCGATGTGTTTGGTGAGAGTGATGAAGATGAACCAGCTCCATATCGCACTAGGCATGAAATTGATGAAGAATCTCATGTAAGATTCACTCATGTTTGCTGCCCTTTCTATTTGCCGATTTTAGGTAAGAAGTAAGGATAGTCACTTTAATAAAGATTCAAAGTGTGTAGCAGAATCCTTCATCAGGCTTGCCCATAAAGCTTTTCATTTTTATTTGAACTTCCTGCTTGAAATTATGTCTCTAGATAGCTACGATCTGCTGCATAGCATGTTAGTTTTAACAGAACATAAATGCAGGTTAGCATGCAGAGAATAGACTTAGCAAATTCAATATTTTGTCTTCCTTTAACCTTCAGTGTTTCACCTCACATATATGGATCTGAGATATTTTAAGTTCCCATGAGAGCATTTCTTGTTGTGACTTGATATGTCTGAATTCTGAATGGAAGCTATGTTTTCTCTTCGTGTCTTGCTACATGAGTATTGATCCACACTCCTTCAGCTTTGAGAAATATTCACCTGCTATCTTTTTTTATATTATTTTCTTTTTCAAACTCCTGTTGTGCTTAATAAAATTTCTTTTTCTTTTGTAGAGATCTCCCATGGAGGATGAAGGCCAGTATGAGAAGGACATGCAACCAGATGACGTTGTGGCTGATGAAGATATGCAATATGAATCTGATGATAATCGTGAACTGAAACCAAAAGAGAGACCAGTCGGTCCACCGCTAGACTTGGTGGTTCCATTTAAGCAACCACCAGCTGAACCTGACAAAGTGAGTTATTTATTGTCATATGATGATACATTTAATCAATCTTTGGCCACATACCATTGCTATCCTTTTCTGATGAGACAATTTCATGTTGTACATTATTGATGTTTATCATTTGATTGTTGCTCTTAATTTGAAATTTTCATGTTTTTGGGGCATGTAGTTTAATAAAGCTTTTTATGAGTTTATAGGCTACTGTGTATTGCCTTCTTTGTGTCCAAGAATTTAATGTTTTTTAATACTATATCATGTTTTATCTTGCTATATCTGCATTATATTGTTTAATATTCCTTGGTATCTACGATGTTACCATCTGCTGCTTGTTACATAGATGATGTTCTCTAGTTACATACACCTTGCTACCTGGCTAGTGTAATTTCATTGAAGAAGCATGGAACTTGATCATTTGGCTGAGCACTTCGCTTATACTTGTCCAAAAGAGCATGCGTATGGTTGCTGTTCTCTTTATGTTAAATCTGATAATATAGCAAACATGTTGTATTTGGAACTTTCCATGCTTGGCTTGGAATTTTATCATCCACGATCAAAGGTTTGTGCTTTTGTAGCTACTCACATATGTATTGATCACTAACTGTTTCCTATTTTGTAGATGAATGTGATCAAGGCATCAAACATTATGGGGATCGACCCTAAACCCTTTGATCCAAAAACATATGTGGAAGAAGATGCTTTTGTTACAGATGAATCTGGGACTAAGAAAAGGATACGGCTAGAGGACAATATTGTGCGGTGGAGAACCGTTAGGAATGCAGATGGCACTACATCTGTAAGTGGAATGCTGTCCATGTATCAATTAGTCTTGGAACTCACTAACATACTGATGATACTTGGACTGACCCCTTCCCTGTGTCTTGATTTTTGCAATTATTTTGTTTTTAACTGTATTTTTCCTTTTTTTTTATTTGGGGTAAATGTGTCCAAAGAAAGCAACTTTACAGCTCACTTTGGCTGTCTGTGCATAGGACACCCATCAAATTATCAGTTTCTATTTGAGAGTTACATTTAACCTTGTGCAGGTTGTATAGGTGGTTACGTGCTTATGATAAATAAATTTCTTCGCTGGCTTTCTGAGATTTCATTTCTTTTTACTCTGGTTACTAAGCTTTGGGCACTTGTTTATTGCAGTATGAAAGCAATGCACGCTTTGTAAAATGGAAGGATGGAAGTATGCAGCTTCTGATTGGCAATGAGGTTCTTGATATATCTGTACATGAGGCGCATCATGACCAGTCCCATCTGTTTTTGAGGCATGGGAAGGTAAACTAAGTCTTCTTTACAGTATTTCTAGTACCACCTCTTTTTTCAATCACCAATGATTAGTTTTTTTGGCACTATTAATTTTGAACTTTAACGCAGGGAATTCTACAATCACAAGGAAGGCTTTTGCACAAAATGCGATTTATGCCATCCTCCTTGTCTTCAAAGTCACATCGCTTATTAACTGCCCTGGTTGATTCTCAGAATAAGAAAACTGTTAAGATGCAAAAATGGTTTGAGACTAAGGATCCTGAGAAAGCGAAAATGGAAAAAGAAAAGGTTAGTAAATCACTAGTACTTCATTCACTGGATGTTATGTAACACACGACGTGCATGTCTTGCTTTTGTCCAATATAGCTGCTTGAACTAAGATCCCTAGTTCAGGTGTGCATTACTTGTATTGTGCTTTGCTTTTCCTGCCCATTTGTTTCTCCTGTTGGTAGTCCTATACATAGTTCCTTGCATGCGTGGTATTTTCTTGAGAAGATTGGATCTATCCCGATGTATACACCTATTGGTTTTTTCAATTACAAAATCATTTTCTGAAGTTCATATTGTATAGTTTTCTAAATCAGTTTAGGTCTCATCAGCTTAAGCAGTACGAGGGATCTAAAAGTAAATATTAGTTGTCACTATGTTGCTAGTGTTATTATGATTTAGTGTGCATGTTCAAATTAGCACCCCCAAAGAAAAAGTTACATCATGCAAAGTGATTGATTAAGATACAAAAAGTTATATCCTGACCATTGAAATAATAGCACTCAAGTCATGTTTCTTTCTGATCTGTTTTTTTCCTTTTTGTTAAAAACTGATTTCATATGCATCTGGACAGATTTTGTTCTTTCTACTGATACGAAAATTATGCAGAATCAGGGCCAAACTATTCGAGCCCATTCGATCCTTCAACGCAAGAGAGAAAAAGTGAACCGCAAGTACACACAACCTGCCCGGCCAAGGCGGCAGCTTTCTCCAGGGTTCTTAGAAGATGCTCTAGATGAGGTTGGTATCTTGTTGTTGAGCTGCTTTTTTTGACAATTAGATTGTCATGTTATTATTAGCTATTGGTGTAAATGTGCCATTTCTGTTAGGTCCATCTACCCCGCCAAGTGTATTATCCCACTAAAAAGTGAAGGATGGGAAAAGAAAAATAATAATTAAAAGTTTGTGTTCGGTGAACATTTGTGATGCAATCTTGTCTGGTTTGTATTTTTTGGGAGTGTTTAAATTCTGGCAACATAGCAAGAGAAAAAGTGTGCCTAATAACGTATTTTCCCTTTTGCTTTTTTTTTCAGCAACTAAACCTTTTTTATGAGCTATTGCATGCACATGCCCAGCTTATATGTTTCATTTACCACAAAATCAGTGTAAAATGGTTTAAAATTACTCCAGTTATGTCTTAAACGATGATGTATCTTTCATTATGTTGACAGTTTATTCCTGTATGAGGTTACTTCATGGTATGCTAGTTTACTCAACTCTTGAGTTTATTCCTTGATTTAGAAAAAAATAATTTTAGCAGCCATTTTTTTAGATCATTAAGCATTGTGCTGGTTTTTAACTTGTCCCAATAAATTTGTTATTGGATTCGGCATGACCAAACAGGATTGCTCTGACCAGCTCTAACAAACTGCCTAGTTTTGGGACATTAATGATGTTATTTTACATCTGTCCAGTAATATCACTATTAGAGAATTGACTAAAGTTACTCATATTTTGGCAGGATGAGGAGCCTGACTATGGTTCTCGGCGAATGGCAGGTCGTAAACGTTTTGAGGATGAATTGGAGGCTGAAGCACTAGCTGAGAGGCGTATCATTAACGCGAAGAAGGTGAGCAGCTGTGCTCATGATTATCAGTTTTACTTTAGCCAAACTTTTAGTATTTACATGTATCTATTTGCTCTGCACATTTTCAGTCAAATATGAGCAGAAATGTTCCCCACAAACCACCGTACCCTCCTGCTCGTCCACCGAGACGTCAAGCTGAGGAATACTCAGAGAGCGAGAGGGAGGAGTAAGAGTATGAAACCGACGGCGAGGATATTGAACATTCACCGCCTCGTGGAAGGGAGGATGAGCTGGATGAGGAGGAAGAATATGAGGAAGATGTTGAAGAAGAAGCGGCTCTGTCAGATGAAGAAATGGAGGTGAAATATCTTTGGCCTCAAACACCATTGTTTCTTTTCCATACATGCTTAGCTTCAGTTTTTTCTTGAGCTAATGTGTTAAAGAACGGAATACTTTGCGTCAGACAAGACTCACAATTGTAGGACTAGAAATCTTTTTATTTAGGAAATCAGTTTAGAGGGCATTTCTGTAGTTTCTATATAATCAAAATGGAACTTGTGATGCAGCCACCAAAACGGAAGAGAGAATCAGGGGGTGGTGGGCACAGGCGCGAGGAGCTGGTGTCCGAGGATGACGATGACGATGATTCTCCACCAAGGAAGCAGCCGGCTGTTCAGCATCGTAGAAAGGCTGTCGTGTTTGATGACAGCGACGAGGACTAGAACTTGTAAAACGTTGGTGTGTGTATGACCTGACCTGCTACAGTTTTTCCCCATTTCTTTTAGAGAATGGTTATCTGGAAAAAAAGAGGTTACTAACTGTTATTTTCCGGTGTGCCGGTTTATTATGAGATGAAGCAAAAAGAAAAAAGAAAGAAAGAAAAAGTTGGTAAATATGCTACCATGTCACGACGGTCATTGCTAAATTATATGGAAATTTCGCATGATGTGTGTGAACTTTGTGAAATTCATGTGCTGAGAACGTGTTTTGGTGCTGGTCACGGCTGAGTTGACGATGCTGCGGGGGCCTATGCATGCCTTGGTCGACGGTGGCAGAGTAGTGCGAGACGAGAGCAGTGGATAGTGCCGCTGGCCAGCCTTGCAGCGTTGGGGCATATGCAGTATGCACGCCTAGGCGCCGAGACTTGCCAGACGATATTTGACTTTAAAAAATAAAGAAGAAAAAGGTTAAGAGTTCCCTCTCCTGCACCTAAACCCTAGCTACCACCAAGGGAACCATGTTAGTTTGGCTGATAAGCCATGACTGAAAGTACTGTTGGCTGATTTGTTGTGAGAGAAAAATACTATTCGTTCACTGAAAAAGTACGAATTATAAGACAAGAGAACAGAACGAAGATCCTCTGAAGTCGAGCAAAGTGACTTGTCTCTGCGGTCACTGATCTAAACCATCCGATTCCCATCCAACCGTAAACCAAGGAATTGGCCCAGCCCAGTAGCTAGCGATCCTTGGTCCACTAGTTCGACTCCGCCACAGACTCCTCCCAGGTCCGGGTCGGCGACTCGGCGCTCCCCTTCTCGCTATGGTCGGAGGTCCTCGCTGGCGCTCCCCTCCCCTCCCTGATCCAGCGTCCTCAGCATCAGCGCCCGCAGCAGAGGTCTCACCTCGCGAGCGCCGGCCTTCCCCACCCTCCACCGAGCGTCGCTGCAGACGCAGCCGCCCCATGGCTGGTTGTGACGGCGGCGTTCCTCACCTCACCGGCGCTCCCCCTCTCTGCCACCGCGACGCCCGGCTTCGTGGCCGCAGCCCCTACCGCCGTATGGTCAGGGCCATCGGTGGACTGTAAAAGGCTGATGGAAGGAGACTGTAATTGCTATCAGTTCTGTAAAGGGAATCCCTTCTGTAAATTGTTCAGGTGCTAGCAAACAAATTGTGACTATAGAAGCTGTAAATTTCGCCATTGTGTTATAAATTGATTTGAAATGCTATTGTGCTTCCTTTCCTTGGTGATGTATGACTTGTCCGTCCTCTTCATCAGCATACTTACTTTCATGAGTTTAGGTGTATATGACCCTTGACTTGTAGTTGAGGAAGTCTTGTGTTTTTTCTGAGAGCTTTGAGAGGTCTCACAACCTAGATCAGCCCACTTCTGCTCATATTGCAGTTTATTCCAGCAGTGCATGAAAATAAATGGTTTCCCCTCCGGATCTTTTTCATGGTACAATTCCTTTGCCCTTTCTATCTGCACAAGAAATATGTGTTGGCTACCATGCACAAAAGATATACATTTCCAATCAATTAACATGATTAAATAACTTACCTTATCTTACTCTGTCAGCCCGCTTTCTCTTCTATTCTGAACTTGAGTATACCATGCAATGCACAAAAGATGTCACTGGTTACTGCAATTTCATATGGCTGCACAAAAGATGTTGCTGGTTACTGCAATTTCATTAAGATGCACACAATGATGCATATTACTGCAATTTGATGTTTCCTTCGAGCTTCATATCAGTCTTCCTTCAATTGATCAATTCAAGCACAATCCAATAAGGGAGGACAAAAAAAACAATCAAATTAGAAGAAGTAGTTTGCCAGTTTACCGGTAGAGAGCAATAGATGACACGAGTGTAGAGATTTTGGCACCAGTTTGCCGATGGAGAGCACAAGCAGAAACCTGACCCTGGCGCACGACCTTCACCGATCGCAGCCGCACGACCTTCACCACTCGCGTCAAAAACGTGAGCCCGGCGCGGCGGCGCCAGAGCAGTGAGGATTCGCGCCAGAAAAAATACAGCAGCAGCAGCTATACGTGCGTAAGCCCAGGCCAATCCTGAAACCCTAAGCTGCTAAGCATATACACGGTACACCACCAGCACCAGCCACCAGCCACCAGCCACTCAGGCAGTCAACACCAGGGCACCAGGCGTCTAGGCCATAGTCTTTTCCCTTTCCCCTCACGCCGCCGCACGCACTGGATACACGAGCCGCCGCATGCCGCCGTTCCTCACCGCACGCAGGCACGTCGCACGCAGCTCCTCTCCGGTCTCCCATCTCCGCACGCAGGACGCAGCTCGCCGGCTTGCGGACATCTAGTTCGCCCCATCCCATTCCCATCTCGAGCTGGTCATGGAGGATGAGGAAGAGTCCCCAGGGATGCTTCCTCCGGTGGCGCCCAGTCTTGAATCGAGGAGCAACCACAAGAAGATGCCGTCTTCAACAGGCAATCGCGGTGGCCGCGGCCGAGGTCGAGGATCCGCAGCCGCGACGTCTATTGCTCCATCGCCATCGGCTGCCATATCAACAGACACGGACATGGTATGTATATGTATTTTTTTTGTTCATGCTTTGATCTGTAGGATGCAGCCTAGAATTTGTGTGATTCGTGTGAATATGTATAGGAATATAGGATAATTGATTTTGATCTGTAGACTGTACGTAGTCCAGTTGTGTAGCATAATTGATTTTTGACTACCTGTTCCGTGTAGCACTTGGAACCTTTGGCGGAGGATGAAGACCATAGAGAGAACTTTGACATGAATGCTGATATATCAGTAAGTGTGCCGACAGATGATGATGATGCAGATGATGATGCAAGTCAGGAGGAGGTTGGAGATGATGTAAGCGTGCCGTCAAATCCTTCGAAGGCAACTAGAGGGCGGAAAGGAAAGAGGGCTGGTATTCATTTATCCCCTTCTAAGACCAAGGTAAAGAGAGGAAAGAGGGCTGGTTGTTGGAAGTATTTCAAAAAGATAAAAGTTCAATCTGAGAAGGAGTTTGGTGCTATGGTGACTAAGGCTAAGTGCAGATTCTATCATAAGAGTTATGTATACCATCAAGGTGGAGCAACTTCACAGCTGAACCGTCACCTTGCCCGCTGCACACAGTTTCAGAACAAGCTTGCTAAGGCTAAACGACAAGTTGCTCAAGGTACACTCAACTATGTTGCAGATGATGGCTGTCTTGTTGTTAATCCTACTGAATATGACCATGAGCACACTAGAAAATTGATTGCAAACATGATAATTGTCCATGAGTATTCTTTTAGGATGGTTGAGCATAAATGGTTTAATATCTTGATGAAGTGGATGAATAGCAACTATGAATGTATTGGTAGGAAGACTATTAAAAATGAATGCATGAAAGTTTATGAATCTGAGAAAGAGCAGCTAAAGAAGAGTCTTAGAGAGGCTGAATCAATAAGTTTGACTACTGATTTATGGACATCCAATCAAAATATTCAGTACATGTGTTTGGTGGCACATTACATAGATAGTGATTGGGTTTTGCAATGTCGTGTTCTTAACTTTCTTGAGTTAGATCCTCCCCACACTGGTTTGGTGATAGCTCATGCTGTTTTTGAGTGCTTGGTGGAATGGAAAATAGAAGATAAGGTTATGTCAATCACCCTTGATAATGCTTCAAATAATGATGTTGCTACTACAAATTTGTCAGCCAAGCTGCTTGCTAGAAAGAATGGCCAGTTTGATCCCAAATATTTTCATGTTCGTTGTGCTGCTCACATAGTCAATTTGGTTGTTAATGATGGTCTAGACCCAATAGAAGGTCTCATAAGTGACCTAAGGAATACTGTGAAATATTTCAAGAGGTCTCCAAGTCGCCTGTACAAATTTGTAGAGGTTTGCAATGATTATGCTATTAAAGTTGGGAAATGTTTGTCTCTTGATGTTAAAACAAGGTGGAACTCAACATATAAAATGCTTGACACTTGCATTGAGTATAGGTCTGCATTTAGTTATTATGCTCAAGTAGACCAGAACTATGCATGGAAACCTACAGAATCTGAATGGAACATGTATGAGAAGATTAGGCCAATTCTAGGAGAGATGGCTGGAGCAACCACTGCATTTTCAGGATCAGTTTACCCTACTGCTAATGTCTTCTACCCTTACATTTTGAAAGTCAAACTTACACTGTTAAAGGCAAAAAATTCTGAGGACCCTTATTTGAAGAAAATGGGTGCTGCCATGTTAGCCAAATTTGATAAATATTGGGAAGAGAAGAACAATGTAATAGTTATTGCTACAATCCTTGACCCTAGGTTCAAAATGAGATATATTGAGTTCTATTTTAGTCAGCTTTATGACTCCTCAAGGTGTGAACAAGAGGTTGCTAATATAAAAAAAAGAGTTAGAAGAGCTATACAAGAAGCATGAGTTGGAGCAACGCCGAAAAATGGGTGGCAGTAGCAGCTCATCAACCACTCAATCAGCCTCATCATCAAAGGAAACAACCAGCTCAGTGGCTTGTCTTGTTTCAAGTGAATTTCAGTCCTTTTCTAGAGTCAAGTGCTTCAGAAACTTCAAAATCTGAGTTACTTATCTACCTAGATGAAGCAAACCATCCTTTACATGATAAGAATTTTAACTTACTTCACTATTGGAATGTGAATGCTCTTAGATTTCCTGTTGTGTCTAGTGTGGCAAAGAAGTTCTTAGCTGTCCCAGCTAGCAGCGTATCATCAGAGTCCACTTTCAATTGTGGAGGCAGAATTCTTGATGACTATAGGAGTTCTTTGAAGCCAGCGACAGTTCAAGCACTAGTTTGTGCATCTAGTTGGATACGAGGTTCTAAAAGTCCTCCTATTATTCTGGTATGTCTCTTTAGTCTATTTTTCAACTCCATTTTTCCCAAAGTTTGTGTATGTAAATATGTAATGCTTAATTCTTTTACTGTTTTTACAGGGAGAAGATGGTGATGATGGTGACATCGAGAGTGTGGAGCTTCCCAGCAGTGTGGTGGAAAGCAACTAGTAAGTCTATTTTAGAATGATCAGTAGTGTGGTGGAAATCATATTTGTATATTTGTTCTCACTTGATGTGTTGTTCACATACAGGTAATAAGATATAAAGGGGGAAGAGAACTAGGGATTGGACTAGGGACGTGTTGGTTGCGCGCCACACTGCTTCTGACTTGCTTTTGGTGTATATATATATATATATATATATATATTACCTACACTACAAACCTGATCAGTCTACCACTCAAGCTGCTGGCTGCTGCTCATTTATTTTGCTTCGTTCTTGAGATGTCTAAACTGTATGAGTATGAGTGTATGACTATCGTGGACTCATGGTCATGGTCATGGTTGTGGTGGTTTGCCTTTAAACTTTGACGAATTGTGGATCAATCGATGGATGGATTATATTCTCCTTTGTTAAATTTATAAGTACTTTACGTTTGTTGCTCACTTGCTTTTATAATCTCCCTGTAATGTGTTTGGATGATTTGGCTCGCGAGCCAAACGAGCTAGCTCGAGTTTTTTAGCGAGCCGAGCCGAGCTGCTCTTCTAGCTCGTTTGTATAACAAGCCGAGTCGAGCCAGTATGTTAACAAGCCGAGCTATAACGAGCCGAGCTGGCTCGATATCCAGGCCGATACGTGCGTCGTGCTCGTGCCTGATGTTGGGCCGGCCCAGCAAGCCAAGTGGGGCAGCTCATATTTCTGGCTCCACCGTCGGATGGGAGTGAGCGGCTAGATGCACAGCGACTGCAGAGATAGGTCACTTTGGTCGACTTCAGAGGATCTTGTTTCACCACGAAGTGCCTGCCGCCGCCGCCGCCGCCGCCCTCTCGTCACGCCGCCGCCCCCCTCTCGTCACCTCTCGTCACGCCGCCGCGATGTCTTCCCTCTCGGCATGGAGGGCGCTCTCCTCTCGCGCCCGGCCGAAGGGCCTCATCCGCCTCTCGGATCGCTTCTCGTCGCCACGCACTACCTCGTCGACAGCATTGGGACTGATGCGTCCGCCACTCGAGGGAATTCGGCGGCCGTCCACCTGCAATTTCGGCACTTGGCCCGCCCAGGGGTCCAGCGAGGGGAAGAGGCCCGCCCAGGGGTCCAGCGAGGGGAAGAGGTTCAGCCAGAAGGAGCATCCCCTGGGGTTCAGCGAGAGGAAGGGGAACAGTCATCCCAGGAAGAGGCAGGACCCGGAGCCGGTTATTCGGCCGGGCGTAATCCGCCCACTGGAGTCGGATCAGGTTCTTCAGCCTAACAAGGGCGTGATCCGTCCAGAGATGGGCTTCTTTCGTTCGTACACACCGGAGGGACGAAAGCTTGGATTGAGGCTCCCTGTGGTAACACAGACCAGGTAGTGTGTAATGCCTTCCATCTCTTATTTCTGCCTTCAGCCAAAGACACCAGTTAGACTTGCATCATTGACATAGTTTCCTGTCATTCTTTGATCTGAAAGAATTGGGTAGAAACAAAACCTTATCACTGGCTATTATCCATCTTGCAAGCAACCTAATATAGCATAACTAACTTGTGTTAGTAATGTTTCAGTCTGAATTTATGAGTACCACTAGTTGAGTGCCCGGGCGTTGCTACGGGTATCACTTATCAACCATCGCATATGCATGCATGAATCAGTATTTTAACAAAAAAAAGCTCACTTCAACTTTGTCGTGGGCCTTCTTTTTGTTACAACATCATATATGTGATAGGCATATGTTCATTTAAACGAAGATAAGGTATTGCATATCATATACATGCCAATGTAAATATACCAAGGAACTCAAAAGAGCAACATACTTCTACCATGAGAACAACTTACTTTTCCAAGAACCAAAACTACATAAAACTTAAATATTAATTTTTCTCTCAATATTTTGATTTTTGAAGCACTCCGAGTTTTACAGAAGCACTTCACTGTGCAAGTTCAGCCTACAAGTCTAACAAAAAATGACGAAGCAGTAAAATAAAATCATGTAGTTCACTCCCTCATCATTGAACCCGAGGAAAAAATACCAACTCATTGGTATAACACTTCAGTTCACCTGACCCTAAAAGACCATTTCCTTTTTTCCTCCGCAAGAAATCACAGAATTATATCCAAGGATCTAATTACTTCCCCCTACTCCTGTCCAGCTAAGAGTTTCAACATTACATCATTGAATCAAAGGCAGTAGGAGAATCTTTCTACCAAATCAATCCCTGCAATGTGACTCAATACTCTAAATGTGCCCAACTTAGCACCTTTAACTAACAAAATTGATACTATTTAGATGGAAAACAGCTTGATAACATTGACCAATATGGTTAGCAAATGTATATCTTGCAAGTCTGCAAATTCTGAGCACTGAGAAACTCCTTGCATGGACTATTGCTTTCTTCACAATGTCTCTCTGCTCAGCAACCATCTGTTGGCTGTACTCCCTGCACATTATTCAGTAGCAGTTTGTTTCAGTTTACAGTTAGCATTGTCCTAGCTAGTCTTTAGGAGGACAGGTGTGTAGTGTTAGTGGGTGATTGGTCATAGTTATTAGTGGTCAGTTGCCTTATTAGTGGATAGTTTCTAGGAGCCACTAAGTGGTTACTGGTGCCTAATCATGGCTCTTGCATGTAAAGCTGCTTTAAATAATATGCAACAAAAAAAGAAAAGCTGCAAATTCTGCAGCAGTACCATATCTCTGAGTAGAGCCTCTGATCTTGAGTGATCCAGTTCATAGTGAGGTTGATTGACTTACACCATCTCCCTGGCCATCACCAGCTGTGCCCTCTCCACCCGTAGCGCGGAGATCTCCCTCCACAGGGCCACCATGTCCGCCTTCAGAACCTTGACCGTTGCATACAATCCCCCCGATTAAAGGTAATTAGCCATCTGAACCTTATTAAGAAAGAAATACATGTAAGTGCAACTAAATTTAAAGCAATTAGCCATCAGAACCTTAAGAAATACATGCAAAACACTCATGTATCATATAAATTTTCTAGACTTGTATTTTAGGCAGGGCTAGTATCGAAGTGAGTATGATAGCAGGTCAAACTCATGCGCATTCCAGCTGCATTGGGATCAAAGACATCAAGGAAACCTTCGATTGAAACCTTCAAATATATCATCAAATTTGCTGAAAGAAATACATCAGGTTAGATGATAATATCCATATCCTCATGAAACTGCATAATAAGAAGTGCAGAAGCAATACCAATGATCATCTCAAATTAGAATGCTAAAATTTTCAGTTTAATGTTTAAGAAGTGTTGAAAGAAATACATCAGGTCAGATGACAATATCCATATCCACATGGAACTGCATAATAAGATGTGCAGAAGCAATACCAATGATCACCTCTAAGGCTGGACGAAAAACTCGAAGCTCGTTAGCTCGCTCGGCTCGTGGCTGGCTCGGCTCGGCTCGGCTCGTTATGATAACGAGCCGAGCCGAGCCAAGATTTTAGCTCGTTAGCTATAACGAGCTAACTCGAGCCAGCTCGTGAGCCGCTCACGAGCTAAACGAGCCAAGCTTTCAGGAAAAAAAGTATCAAAATTTATATTAGTTTTTGTATTACTTCATGTCTTGCACTTTATAATTGACTGACAACTAGTCTAGACCCTATAAATTAACTGGTAATTGGTCTAGATGCATTTCTTTTGTATTATTATTATTCTCAAACTTTAGATAAATGCAAATATTATATTTTGTGTATTTTTTATACCTGGCTCGCGAGCTTAACGAGCCAGCTCGAGCTTTTAACGAGCCGAGCCGAGCTGGCTTTCTGGCTCGTTAGGATAACGAGCCGAGCCGAGCTAGCTCGTTATCTTAACGAGCCAGAACGAGCCGAGCCCTAACGAGCCGAGCCGGCTCGTTATCCAGCTTTAATCACCTCAAATTAGAAAACTAAAATTTGTATTTTAATGTTTAGAACTTAGATAAACTGCTTCAAATTCTTAAACAAGTAGTTCCCAACAAAAAACAAGAAGTCGCAAATGAAAAGGATGTTTTATTATGGTAAGGAAACAACATAAAAATCAGACGAACAATTATCCTTATTAGATTGATTGATCTCTTATTTTTGCCAAACACAGTAGTTTTTTTTTTTGGATTGATCTCTTATTTTGACCATATAAAGCAGTTTACTAATATGATTTTTTTGACAGCTTCATCTCACCTGGGGATATCCCACTCGTCAATTATGATTCCAGTGGTGAATCCCCTGATTCCGGAGAGCCAGCTGGATGAAAAACGCAACCATATGCTATCAGACGAATGTAGGAGACTCTGGAGCTCAGTTGTGGATTTGGTGATAGCTAACAAGGCAGGGGGTTACTGCATTGTAAAATCCTTGACAGCAGAGAATCTTCTGGTATCTACATTTTATGGGACAGTGGCTCTGAAATGTCCTATAGCTGAAGACTTATCAGTTGTACCATCTGAATTCCAAGGATTTAAGGCTGTGACACATCTTTTTATTGAGATGGTACATCATACTCATGACTGTGGTACACTTGGTCAATTAACTATAGATGTCAACCACTGGCTCACAGTTTTGATAGACTTAGGAGAAAATGATGACATTGTTTTAAATTATCATCCTGCCATGTTGAGTGCAGAAGGAATATATGGTTCTAAGGAACTATACGTAAAATTGTCGTTTTTTGGTAAAGAAATGGAAAGCTGTTGATTTCGAAACCCTGGGTTACACAGTCGAAGAATTGGATTCAATGCATGAGTTCTTTCAAGAATGACGTATGCGTTCGAAGGAGTTTGCTAAAAAAATTAGAGCCGCTAAAACCCAAGAGGATCCAAACAATCAGCTTCAGACTCCAGAGGATCCAAACAATCAGCTTTAGATTCCAGATAATCCAAACAATCAGCTTTAGACTCCATAGGATCCAAACAATCAGCCCCCTTAGACTCCAGAGGATCCAAGTAAAGCCTTTGAACAAGGAGAGCTCTGGGTTATATCATTGCACAGACATTCAGTGGTACACTCCCACAGTCAGCAGCTGTCTTAGATCTGTGATTTCACAAGATATACCCCAACCGATGTAGTTCAACTGATGCATTATAAAGTATCAATGTACCTCCCATGGCTGTCAAAAACTAAAAGTCCCACCAGCGATAGTATTTTGATATTGACAGCTGTCGTTCCAGAGTCTCAGTGTACCCACAGATCTTGTTCCCAAGAGTTTAGGTGGGGGAAGGTACGAAGACCCTTTTACTTACCTTCTATAAGTTCTTTTTGAATTTATTGCTTAGCTGATTAGTTTTTTTACAATAGACATTTATTTCATTCCTGGAGCATTTAGGTGGATGCTCCTGGATCCATGCTGGGGAAGCATCTAGGAGCTAAGATGTCTATAGATATTTTTAGTTGTTAGACGGTTCACAAAAAACATTAGAAAGTATCACAAAAGGATATGTGCTTCAACTAATCAGCTAAATTAACACTCTTCCTGGAATGTAAATCTCATAGCTAACATTTTTTATAACCAGGCTGTTCAGGCTATCACTAATATTCACCCTGTCCATAGTCAAGAGCAGGATGTTCTGAGATGGATTCCATCCAAGAATGGTCAATGCACAACTAAAAATATCTATCGGCATCTTAGCTCCTAGATGCTTCCCCAGCATGGATCCAGGAGCATCCACCTAAATGCTCCTGGAATGAAATAAATGTCTGTTGTAAAAAAAAACTAATCAACTAAACAATAAATTCAAAAAGAACTTATAGAAGGTAAGTAAAAGGGTCTCCGTACCTTTCCGCTCCTAAACCCTTGGGAACAAGATCTATGGGTACACTGGGACTCTAGGACGATAGCTGTCAATATCAAAATACTGCCGCAAGTGGGACTTTCAGTTTTTGACAGCCCGTGGGAGGTACATTGATACCTTATAATGCATCAGTTGAACTACATCGGTAGGGGTATATCTTGTGAAACCATATATCTTAGACAGCTGCTGACTGTGGGAGTGTATCACTGAATGTCTGTGCAATGATATAACCCAGAGCTCTTCTTGTTCAAAGGCTTTACTTGGATCCTCTGGAGTCTGAGGGGGCTGATTGTTTGGATCCTCTTGAGTCTGAAGCTGATTGTTTAGATTTTCTTGGGTTTTAGCGGCTCTCATTTTTTTTAACAAACTCCTTGGAGCGCATACGCCATTTTTGAAAGAACTCATACATTGAATCCAATTCTTCGACTTGTGTAACCAAGGGTTTCAAAATCAACAGCTTTCCATTTCTTTAACAAAAAATGACAATTTTGCGTAGTTCCTCAGAACCATATATTCCTTCTGCACTCAATATGGCAGGATGATAATTTACAACAATGCTATCATTTTCTCCTGAGTCTATCAAAACTGTGAGCCAGTGGTTGACATCTATAGTTAACTGACTAAGTGTACCACAACCATGAGTGTGATGTACCATCTCAATAAAAAGATGTGCCACAGCCTTAAATCCTTGGAATTCAGATGGTACAACTGGTAAGTCTTCAGCTATAGGACATTTCAGAGCCACTGTCCCATAAAGTGTAGATATTAGAAGATTCTCTGCTGTCAAGGATTTTGCAATGCAGTAACCCCTTGCCTTGTTAGCTATCACCAAATCCATAACTGAGCTCCAGAGTCTCCTGCATTCGTCTGATAGCATATGGTTGCGTTTTTCATCCAGCTGGCTCTCCGGAATTAGGGGATTCACCACTGGAATCATAGTGTCCACCCTTGACAAGTACTAAGTAGAGATTCCCAATTGACGAGTGGGATATCCCCAGGTGAGATGAAGCTGTCAAAAAATCATATTAGTAAACTGCTTTATATGGTCGAAATAAGAGATCAATCTAGAAAAAAACTACTGTGTTTAGCAAAAATAAGAGATCAATCAATCTAATGAGGATAATTGTTCGTCTGATTTTTATGTTGTTTCCTTACCATAATAAAACATCATTTTCATTTGCGACTTCCTGTTTTTTGTTGGGAACTACTTGTTTAAGAATTTGAAGCAGTTTGTCTAAGTTCTAAACATTAAAATGCAAATTTTAGTTTTCTAATTTGAGGTGATCATTGGTATTGCTTCTGCACATCTTATTATGCAGTTCCATGTGGATATGGATATTGTCATCTGACCTGATGTATTTTTTTCAACACTTCTTAAACATTAAACTGGAAATTTTAACATTCTAATTTGATATGATCATTGGTATTGCTTCTGCACTTCTTATTATGGACTTCTGGGTTTTTACCATGCTAGATTTTGCAGTTTTCACTGGTCATGGTTAAATTTACCATGACTTAGACCACTTAGGTGGGTGGTCTATCTCGTGGCCAAAATCGCAAAATCTATATGGCCTTGCAATCACATCCACCTCAATCCACCAATGTAGGATGACTTTGGCTGTAATTTGTTTTAATTATTACTTCAATCCACCACATGTGTATTGAGATGACTGTAGCCAAATAAGCCCTTGGGATAACTGTTCTGTGATTGCATACTTTGTATCGCGGTGGGCAATGATTTTGTCAAGGGCGTCAAACCCCCAACAGGTAGGGCCTCGGCTACGGAGCTCGTAGCCGTCGGCCGTCTTCTCCGGTGAGGTTATACCCCTCTACCGCAGGCTTAGGGTTTAGGAAAGGAAGAGGTAGGAGATAATAATCTTGCTTAATTCCTCAAGGTGCCGAGTACAATCTTAAATAGCCACGCGGTTGCAACTCAAAAGGAAACCAACCTCCTAGACATAAGGAAATAACTAAACTTAAGGAAATTGACTTGATCTATTTCTAATCTTGGCCACGCTGTTGCTGCGGCCCTTCTGCATGTGCGGCCTGCGCCTGGCTTGCGGCGCGCTCAGCGGCCCGACGCACATCGCGTGCGCGCCTCCGCCTGGTGTACGGGATGCCGCACATGACATCTCTCCCCCCCTCGATGACCGGCTCGTCCTTGAGCCGGAAAGCAGGGTACTTGGTGATGAAGTCGGCCTTGTCTTCCCATGTAGCAGAGGATGCCGGTTCACCCTTCCAGCGCACGAGCACTTGCTGAACTCCACGAGCCAGACGGCCCCGAACGACCTTCTCTGGTTCTGGGACGACAGCGCCATGATGAACCGGCGGTAGAGGAGGTGGAGTATCGGGTGCTGGTCTAATCCACTTCTTCAGAAGGCTCACGTGGAAGAAATCGTGGATCTTGGCACGTGGAGGCAACTCAAGGCGGACAGCAACCTCGTTGATGAGTTCCTAGACGCGGTACGACCCAAAATACTTGGGCTGGAGCTTCCCTTTGATAGCGACGGCTAGGGACGCCACTGGGCGTTGACGAAGACGGAGAAGAACCCAGTCCCCCACGGCATACGCCACCTGCCGGTGTGACTTGTCGTAAACGTGCTTCTGGGTGGCCTGGGCTTGCTCCAGGCGATATTTGACGTCCTTCAGGAAAGCGGCGTGTTCAGCCATGGTCTTGGCGACCGCTGCCACGCGTGTGTCGCCTGGCTCATACGACCTGATGGTGGGGGGGTCACGGCCGTAGACCACCCGGAACGGCGTCTCCCGTAGTGACGACTGGTATGCAGTATTGTAGGTGAACTCCGCCCATGGCAGCCACCGGAGCCAGTCGCGCGGGCGGTCGCCGGTGAAGCAACGGAGGTACATGGTGATGACTCGATTGGCCGCCTCTGTCTGTCCGTCAGATTGCGGGTGGAAGGCCGTTGTCATGTGTAGCTTCGCGCCCATGAGACGCATGAGCTCCCGCCAGAATGTGGAGGTGAAGACGGGGTCCCTATCCGAGACCATGGACTGCGGCATGCCATGGAGCCGCACGATGTCTTTGAAGAACGCCTCGGTGACAGACTCTGCAGTGTAGGGGTGAGCCAAGGGGAGAAAATGACAATATTTACTGAATCGGTCCACCACCGTCAAGATGACGGACTTCCCGCGCACACGCGGAAGAGCCTCCATGAAGTCGAGGCCGACGTCTGACCAGACCCCGGTTGGAACCGGTAGGGGCAACAGCAGGCCGGCCGGCTGGAGGTGCTCGGTCTTGAAACACTGGCAGGTAGCGCAGGCGCGTACGAAGTCCCGGACGTGCCGGCGCATCTCAGGGAAGTGGAAGTCACGCCGGAGGCGGTGGAGCGTGCGCTGGACTCCTTCGTGGCCATCATCATGCACGGCAGCAAGGAGCTCCAGTAGTAGCGTTGAAGATGGCGGGATGTAGAGCCGACCATCAAACATGACCATGCCGCCATCGACCACGGACCACGGCGCGCCACGGTGGCCTGCTGCTATCTCTTCTCGAAGGGCCACCACGGCTGGATCTTCCGCTTGAACATGGCGAAGGCGGTCCACGAAGTCGAACCGAGGGGCCGATAGTGCCAGGATGGCCCCATCGTCCGTGTCGCGGCAGGACAAGGCGTCCGCCATGGTGTTAGCTGCGCCCGGCTTGTATTCCACCACAAAGTCGAAGCCAAGGAGTTTCCCCACCCAATGGTGCTAGGGGATTGTCGCGAGGCGTTGATCCAGCAGGTACTTCAAGCTGTAGTGGTCGGTCTTCACGACGAAGGAACGTCCCCACAGGTATGGACGCCAATGACGGATGGCGTGGACAAGGCCGATCAGCTCCCGCTCATAGGCAGCGAGAGAGCGGTGGCGTGGCGCGACCGGCCGGCTGAAGAAGGCGATTGGATGGCCGTCCTGGATGAGCACCGCGCCAAACCCATGTGAGGATGCGTCGCACTCGACGGTGAATGGCTTGGTGAAGTCCGGCATGGCGAGGACGGGCGCCGTCGTGATGGCGGCCTTGAGTGCCGCGAACGCCGCGCGCCGCGTCGTTGTTCCAGGAGAACCCCTCCTTCTTGAGGAGTGCCGTCAGCGGTGCGGCGACGGTGCCGTAGTTGTGCACAAACTTGTGGTAGTAGCCCGCAAGGCCCAGGAACCCGCGGATCGCCCGAGCCGAGCGGGGTGCTGGCCAGTCGACGATGGCTTGCACCTTGGCCGGATCCATGGCGACGCCGGCCGCGGAGATGACGTGCCCGAGGTAGGCCACAGAAACCTCCCCAAAGGCGCACTTGCTGCGCTTGACGAAGAGGTGGTGCCGGCGGAGCTCCGAGAGCACTATGCGTAGATGACGAAGGTGGTCGGCCCACGAGCTGCTGTAGATAAGAATGTCGTCAAAAAATACCAACACAAAACACCGAAGGTAGGGCCGGAGTACGTCGTTCATGAGGGCCTGAAAGGTCGCCGGCGCGTTGCACAATCCGAAGGGCATGACCAGGAATTCATAGAGGCCATCATGCGTACGGAACGCCGTCTTGTGGACGTCGGTCGGCCGCATGCGGACCTGATGGTAGCCCGACTGGAGGTCGAGTTTGGTGAAGAAGCGGGCGCCATGGAGTTCATCAAGCAACTCGTCGACGACGGGAATCGAGAAGGCGTCCTTGACGGTGAGCGCATTCAGCGCCCTGTAGTCGATGCAGAAGCGCCATGAGCCATCCGCCTTCTTGACGAGGAGGACCGGGGAGGAGAAGGCGGAGTCGCTGCGACGAACGATCCCCTGTTCCATCATGGCGGCGCACTAGCGTTCCAGCTCGTCCTTATGCGCCGCGGGGTACCGGTAGGGTCGGACCACGACTGGGGAGGCGCCCGGCTTGAGGACGATGCCGTGGTCGCGGCTGCGTGGGGGCGGAAGGCCGCGTGGCTCGGCGAAGACGTCGGTGAACCCAGCAAGCAGCTCATCGAGGAGTGGCGCGCTGGACGTTGCGGCACAGGTCTCCAGGGTGCTCGAGGCAGCCACCCCAGGCCAGCGGACCATGCTGCCGTGGCGCTGGAAGGAGACCGAGCCATCGACGAAGTCCCACACCAGGCGGCCGAGCGTGGCCATCCACTGCAGCCCCAGCACCAAATCGTGTCCTGCAAGGGGCATAACAAAGAGATCGACGGCGAAAGCAATGTCGTGGATCACAAGGGGGCGTGCCTGATGACTCCTGGGCACGGCACCTTCTCGCCATTGGCCACCATGGCCGTGAGGCGTGGTCTAGCTTGGATGGATAGACCGGACCGCGCCGCTGCCGTCTGGCGATGAAGTTGTGGGTGGAACCGGTGTCAAGGAGGGCGATGAGCGGGGTCGAGCCCACCAAGACGCGGACCTGCATGGTCCTACCCATGGGCACGCCAGCCACTGCGTGCAGGGAGAAGATCGGATTTGCCTCCTGCGCACGACGTCCGCCGCGTGGTGTCGGCGCCCCGCGTCCTGAGCGTCGTCGATCTCTACGCCGTCGAGGAAAGAACAAAACGTCGGCAGAATCTGTTGTGGCCGCGGGAGAGTACTTTTTCATTGCAGTTGAAGCACAACCCTTGGCGGCGTAACCGGCCATCTCCTCCGGGGGGTTGAGCGGCGCTGGTTGCCCTCGGTACGGCCCTGACTGCGGCAAGGCCGCCGGGTGGTGTCGGAAGTTGCCAAGAGGGGCGGATGGAGCGGCATGTTGGCCAGGCCGCGCGGGGGCGGCGGACCGCGCGGGGGCGCCCTCGGT